>NC_142803.1:16012101-16166023 GCF_049724085.1 Artemia sp. Qi Xiang Cuo
CAGACATGCAAAGAGAAAGACAGCCACTTTAGACATTCAAACCAACAAAGACAAATACTTGGACTTGCAAACACCAACCCAGACATGCAAACAAATAAAATCAGACACACAAACAGAGAAAGACAGACAGTTTAGACATTCAAATCAACAAAGATGATTTCTTGGACTTGCAACCACTAACCCAGACATGCAAGCAAATAGAGTCAGACACACAAACAGAGAAAGACAGTCAGTTTAGACATTCAAACCAACAAAGACAAATACTTGGACTTGCAAACACTAGCTCAGCCATGCAAACAAATATAATCAGAGACAAAAACAGAGTAAAACAGACAGTTAAGACATTCAATCAAACAGACAAATACTAGAACTTGCAAAAACTAACCATGACGAGCACACGTATTGAATAATACACACACGCAAAAAAAGATTTACAATTTTAATGATCAAAACAATAAAAACAAATTCATTGATTTTCATATAACAGACTATATATGCCAAATAAAATACTCAGGCGCTGAAGCAGAAAAATATAAAAAGTTTTTAAATACAAAGCACAACAGACAAATACTTGGACTTGCAAACAGCAACGCAAAAATGCAAACAAATACAATCAGACACACAAACAAAGAAAGAAAGACACTTTAGACATTCGAACCAACAAAGACAAATTCTTGGAATTGTAAACACCAACACAGACCTTCAGACAAATAGAATCAGACACACAAACAGAGAAAAACAGACACTTTAGACATTCAAACCAATAAAGACAAATATTTGAACTTGCAAACACCAACCCAGACATGCAAACAAATAGATTCAGACACACAAACAGAGAAAGAGCAGACACTTTAGACATTCAAACCAACATAGACAAATATTTGGACTTGCAAACATCAACCGAGACATGTAAAAAAATAGAATCAGACACAAAAACAGAGAAAGACATGCACTTTAGACATTCAAACCAGCAAAGACAAATACTTGGACTTGCAAACACCAACCCAGACATGCAAACAAATAGAATCAGACACACAAACAGAGAAAGACAGCCACTTTAGACATTCAAACCAACAAAGACAAATACTTGGACTTGCAAACACCAACCCAGACATGCAAACAAATAGAATCAGACACACAAACAGAGAAAGATAGGCACTTTAGATATACAAACCAACAAAGACAAATACTTGGACTTGCAAACACCATCCCAGACATGCAACCAAATAGATTCAGACATAAAAACAGAGAAAGACAGAGACTTCAGACATTCAAACCACCAAAGACAAATTCTTGGACTTGCAAACACCAACCCAGACATGCAAACAAATAGAATCAGACATTCAAACAGAGTTATATAGGCACTTTAGATATAAAAACCAACAAAGACAAATACTTGGACTTGCAAACACCAGCCCAGATATTCAAAAGAAAAGAATCAGTCAATAAAATAGAGAAACAAAGGCAATTTACATATAAAAACAAACAAAGATATATACTTTGACTTGCAAACACCAGTCCCAGACATGAAAACAAATAGAATCAGACACACAAACAGAGAAAGGTAGGCACTTTAGATATACAAACCAACAGAGACAGATACTTGGACATGCAAACACCAACCCAGACATGCAAACAGATAGAACCAGACTCGTAAACAGACAAAGATAGAAACTTTAGATATATACATAAACAACAATAGATAATTGGACTTGCAAACACCAACCCAGACATGCAAACAAATATGAACAGACAACTAAACAGACAAAAATTGGCACTTTAGATATATAAACCAACAAAAACAAATACTTGGACTTGCAAACACCAACGCAGACAAGCAAACAAATATAATAAGACGTACAACAAGAGGAATATAGGAAATTTAGATATACAAACCAACAAAGATAAATACTTGGACTTGCAAACACCAGCCGAGACATGCAAACAAATACAATCAGACAACTGACAGAGACAGACAGGCACTCTAGATATTCAAACCAAAAAATAAAAATACTTGGACTTGTAAACACAAACCATGTATGCAAACCGAGAAATTCAAACAAACAAACAGAAAAAAACACAATGTTTAGGCAAACAAACCACCAAACAAAAATTTCTGGACATGCAAAACCCACCCAAGACATGCAAAAAATAAGAATAAGCCACAAAAACAGAGAAAGACATACACTTTAGACATTCAAACCAGCAAAGACGAATTCTTGGACTTGCAAACACCAACCCAGACATGCAAACAAATAGAATCATACACACAAACAGAGAAAGACAGACACTTTAGATATACAAACCAACAAAGACACACACTTGGACTTGCAAAACACTAACCCAGACATGCAAACAAATAGAATCAGATATGCAAACAGAGAAAGATATGCACTTTAGACATTCAAACCAAAAAGGACAAATACTTGGACTTGCAAACACCAACCCAGACATGCAAACAAATAGAATCAGACACACAAACAGAGAATCACAGACACTTTAGACATTCAAACCAACAAAGACAAATTCTTGGACTTGTAAACATCAACTCAGACATGCAAACAAATTGATTCATACATTCAAACAGAGAATAACAGACACTTTACAAATTATAAACAATAGAGACAGATTTTTGGGCTTGCAAACACCAACCCAGATAAGTCAACAAATAGATTCAGACACAGAAACAGAGAAAGACAGACACTTTAGACATTGAAACCAATAAAAGGACAGATACTTGGACTTACAAACACCAACCCAGACATGCAAACAAATAGAATCAGAATACAAACAGAGAAAGACAGGCACTTTAGATATGCAAACCAACAAACACAAATACTTGGACTTGAAAACACCAACCCAGACATGCAAACAAATAGAATCAGACACACAAACAGAGAAAGACCGACACTTTAGACATTCAAACCAACAAAGACAAATACTTGGACTTGTAAACACCAACTCAGACATGCAAACAAATAGAATCAGACACACAAACAGAGAAAAACAGACACTTTAGATATTCAAACCAATAAAGACAAATATTTGAACTTGCAAACACCAGCCCAGACATGCAAACAAATAGTTTCAGACACACAAACCAAGAAAGACAGACACTTTAGACATTCAAAAAAACAAACAAAAATATTTGGAGTTGCAAACAACAACCAAGACAAGCAAACAAATAGAATCAGACACACAAACAGAGAAAGACATACACTTTAGACAATCCAATAAGCAAAGACAAATTCATTGGCTTGCAAACACCAACCCAGACACGCAAACAAATAGAATCACAAACACAAACAAAGAAAGACAGACACTTTAGAAATTCAAACCAGCAAAGAAAAATTCTTGGACTTGCAAACACCAAACTAGGCTTGCAAAAAAATAGAATCAGACACACAAACAGAGAAAGACAGACAGTTTAGACATTCAAACCAACAAAGATGATTTCTTGGACTTGCAACCACAAACCCAGACATGCAAACAAATAGAGTCAGACACACAAACAGAGAAAGACAGTCAGTTTAGACATTCAAACCAACAAAGACAAATACTTGGACTTGCAAACACCAACCCAGACATGCAAACAATAGAATCAGACACACAACCAAAGAAAGACAGACAGTTTAGACATTCATACCACCTAAGATAAATTCTTAGACTTGCAAACAACAACCCGGACCTGCAAACAAATAGATTCAGACACACAAACAAAGAAAGACAGACACTATCGACATTTCAACCAACAAAGACAAATACTTGGACTTGCAAACACTAACCCAGACATGCAAACAAATAGAATCATACACACAAACATAGGAAGACAGAAAGTTTAGACATTCAAACCAACAAAGACAATTTCTTGGACTTGCAAACATCAACCCAGACATGCAAACAAATAGAATCAGACACACAAACAGAGAAAGAAAGATACTTTAGACATTCGAACCAACAAAGATAAATACTTGGAATTGAAAAGACCAACTCAGACCTGCAGACAAATAGAATCAGACACACAAACAAAGAAACACAGAAACTTTACATATTCAAACCAATAAAGACAAATACTTTAACTTGCAAACACCAGCCCAGACATGCCAACAAATAGTATCAGACACAAAAACAGAGAAAGATCATACACTTTAGACATTCAAACCAACAAAGACAAATATTTAGACTTGCAAAAACCAACCCAGACATGTAAACAAATAGAATCAGACACAAAAACAGAGAAAGACATCCACTTTAAACATTCAAACCAGCAAAGACAAATTCTTGGACTTGCAAACACCAGCCCAGACATGCAAACAAATATAATCAGACACACAAACAGAGAAAGACAGACACTTTAGACATTCAAACCAACAACGACAAATACATATACTTTCAAATATTAACCCAGACATGCAAACAAATAGAATGAGACAAACAAACAGTAAAAGACAGGCACTTTAGATATACAAAGCAACAAGCACAGATAGTTGTACTTCCAAACACCAACCCAAACATGCAAACAAATAGAATCAGACACACTAACAGAGAAAGACAGACACTTTAGACATTCAAACCACCAAAGACAAATACTTGGACTTGCAAACACCAACCCAGACTTGCAAACAAATAGAATCAGACATGCAAACAGAGAAAGACAGGCACTTTACATATATAAACCAACAAAGACAAATACTTGGACTTGCAAAACACCAACCCAGACAGGCAAACAAATAGAATCAGACATGCAAACATAGAAAGACAGGCACTTTAGATATAAAAACCAACAAAGACAAATAATTAGACTTGCAAACACCAAGCCAGACATGCAAACAAATAGAATCAGACACGCAAACAGTGAAAGATGGGCACTTTAGATATACAAAGCAGCCAAGACAAATACTTGGACTCGCAAACACCAACCCAGACATGCAACCAAATAGAGTCAGACTCGCAAACAGAGAAAGATAGACACTTCAGACATTCAAACCAACAAAGACAAATACTTGGACTTGCAAACATCAACCCAGACATGCAAACAAATAGAATCAGACACAGCAACCAGAGAAAGAAAGGTACTTTAGATATACAAACCAACAAAGAAAAATACTTGGACTTGCAAACACCAACCCAGACATGCAAACAAATAGAATGAGACATTCAAACAGAGAAATACTGGCAGGTTAGATATACATACCAACAACGACAAATACTTGGACTTGCAAACACCAACCCAGGATTGCAAACAATTACAATCAGACATACAAACAGAGAAAGACAGGCACTTTAGATATACAAACCAATAAAGACAAATACTTGGACTTGCAAACACCAACCCAGACATGCAAACAAATAGAATCAGACACACAAACAGAGAAAGACAGCCACTTTAGACATTCAAACCAACAAAGACAAATTCTTGGACTTGCAAATACCAACCCAGACATGCAAACAAATATAATCAGACACACAAACAGAGAAAGACAGCCACTTTAGACATTCGAACCAACAAAAACAAATACTTGGACTTGCAAACACCAAACCAGACATGCAAACAAATAGAATCAGACACATAAACAGAGAAAGACAGACAGTTTAGACATTCAAACCAACAAAGATAAATTCTTGGACTTGCAACCACTAACCCAGACATGCAAACAAATAGAGTCAGACACACAAACAGAGAAAGACAGTCACTTTAGACATTCAAACCACCAAAGACAAATACTTGGACTTGCAAACATCCAGACATGCAAACAAATAGAATCTACATGCAAACAGAGAAGAAGGCACTTAGATATAAACCAACAAAGACACTACTTGCAAAACACTAACAGACATGCAAACAAATAGAATCAGATGCAACAGAGAAGATAGGCATTAGACATTCAAACCAACAAAGGACAAATACTTGGACTTGTCAAACACCAACCCAGGCATACAAACAAATAGAATCAGGCACACAAACAGAGAAAGACAAACACTTTAAATATACAAACCAACAAACACAAATTCTTGGGCTTGAAAACTCCAACCCAGACACGCAAACAAATAGAATCACACACACAAATAAAGAAAGACAGACACTTTAGACATTCAAACCAGCAAAGAAAAATACTGGGACTTGCAAACACCAACCCAGACATGTAAACAGATAGAATCAGACATCACAAACAGAGAAAGACAGGCACTTTAGACATATCAAACCAACAAAGACAAATACTTGGACTTGCAAACCACCAACCCAGACATGCAAACAAATAGAATCAGACATGCAAACAGAGAAAGACAGGCAGCTTTAGACATTCAAACGAACAAAGACAAATACTTGGACTTGCAAACATCAACAAATGCATGAAAAAAAATAGAATCATACAATCAAACATAGAAAGACTTGCAATTTAAATATACAAACAAGCCAACAAAAATACTTTTACTTTAAAACACCAACCCCAGTATATATAAAAATAGAACGAGACACACAAACAGAGAAAGACAGGCACTTTAGATATACAAACCAACAAAGACAAATACTTGGACTTGCAAAACACCAACCCAGACATGCAAACAAATAGAATCAGACACACAAACAGAGAAAGACAGACACTTTAGACATTCAAACCAAACAAGGACAGATACTTCGGACTTGCAAACACCAACCCAGGCATGCAAACAAATAGAATCAGACACACAAACAGAGAAAGACAGGCACTTTAAATATACAAACCAACCAACACAAATACTTGGACTTGCAAACAGCAACCCAGACATGCAAACAAATAGAATAAGACATATAAACAGAGAAAGACATACACTTTAGATATTCAAACCGTCAAAGACAAATTCCTGGACTTGCAAACACCAATCCATACATACAAAAAAATAGAATCAGACACACAAACAGAGAAAGAAAGACACTTTAGGCATATCAAACAAACAAAGACAGAAAAATGGACTTGAAAACACCAACCCAGACATGCAAACAAAAAGACTCAGACACACAAACAGAAAAAGAAAGAATGTTTATGCATTAAAACCAACAAGGAAAAATTCTTGGACTTGCAAATTTCAACCCAGACATACAAACAAATAGAATCAGACACACAAACTGAGGAAGACCGAGCCTCTAGATATTTAAACCAACAAAGGTAAATAGTTGGACTTGTAAACATCAACCCAGACAAGCAAACAAATAGATTCAGACACACAAACCCAGGAAGACAGACACTTTAGACATTCAAAACAACAAAGACAAATATTTGGACTTGCAAACACCAACCCAGACATGTAAACAAATAGAATCAGACACACAAACAGAGAAAGACATCCACTTTAGACATTCAAACCAACAAAGACAAATACTTGGAATTGCAAACACCAACCCAGACATACAAACAAATAGAATCAGACACATAAACAGAGAAAGACAGACACTTTAGACATTCAAACCAACAAAGATAAATTCTTGGAATTGCAACCACCAAGCCAGACATGTAAACAAATGGAGTCACACAAACAAACAGAGAAAGACAGACACTTTAGACATATCAAACCAACAAAGATAGATACTTGGACTTGCAAACACCAGCCGAGACATGCAAACAAATAGAATCAGACACGCTAACATAGAAAGACAGGCAATCTAGTTGTACAAACCAACAACGAAAAATACTTGTGTATGTAGAACACCAGCCCAGACTTGCAAACAAACAGAATCAGACATACAAACAGAGAAAGACAGACACTTTAGACATTCAAACCAAACAAAGACAAATATTCGGACTTGCAAACACCAACCCAGACATGCAAACAAATAGAATCAGACGCACAAGCAGAGAAAGACAGACACTTTTGAGATTCAAACCAACAACGACAAATACTTGGACATGCAAAAACAAACCCAGACATGTAGAAAAATAGAAACAGAAACTCAAACATATAAATACAAACATATTGAAAATTAAAACCAACAAAAACAAATTCTAGGAATTGCAAACACCAACCCAGACATGCAAACAAATAGAATCAAACACACAAACAGAGAAAGACAGACACTTTAGACATTCAAACCAACAAATACAAAAACTTGGACTTGCAAACACCAACCCAGACATGCAAACAAAAAGAATCAGACAAACAAACAGAGAAAGACAGAAAGTTTAGGCATACAAACCAACAAAGACAAATACTTGGACTTGCCAACATCAACCCAGACATAAAAACAAATAGAATAAGACACACAAACAGAGAAAAAAAGACACTATAGATATATAAACCAACAACGACAAATACTTGGACTTGTAAACATCAGCTCAGACAAGCAAACAAATAGATTCAGACACACAAACACAGGAAGACAGACACTTTAGACATTCAAAGCAAACAAAGACAAATATTTGGACTTGCAAACACCAACCAAGACAAGTAAACAAATAGAATCAGACACAAAAACAGAGAAAGACATACACTTTAGACATTAAAACCATTAAAGACAAATTCTTGGACTTGCAAACACCAACCCAGACATGCAAACAAATACAATCAGAATCACAAACAGAGAAAGACAGCCACTTTAGACATTCAAACCAACAAAGACAAATACTTGGACTTGCAAACCCCAACCCAGACATGCAAACAAATAGAATCAGACACACAAACAGAGAAAGACAGACAGATTGGACATTCAAACCAACAAAGACAAATTCTTGGACTTGCAACCACCAACCCAGACATGCAAACAAATAGAGTCAGACTCACAAACAGAGAAAGAAAGTCACTTTAGATATTAAAACGAACAAAGATAGATACTTGGACTTGCAAACACCAACCCAGTCATGCAAACAAATAGAATCATACATACGAATAGAGAAAGATAGGCACTTTAAATATACAAACCAACAAAGAAACATAATTTGAATTACAAAACACTAACCCAGACAGGCAAATTAAAAGAATCAGACATGCAAACAGAGAAAGATATTCACTTTAGACATTCAAACCAACAAGGACATATATTTGTACTTTCAAACACCAGCCCAGACATACAAACAAATAGAATCAGAACTACAAACAGAAAAAGACGGGCACTTTAGACATTCAAACCAACAAAGACAAATACTTGGACTTGCAAACACCAACCCAGACATGCAAACAAATAGAATCAGACACACAAACAGAGAAAGACAGACACTTTAGACATTCAAACCACCAAAGACAAATACTTGGACTTGCAAACACCAACCCAGACATGCAAAAAAATAGAATCATACATGTAAAAAGAGAAAGTCAGACAATTTACATATACAGACAAACACATAAAGACTCTTTGTATTGCAAACACCAACCCAGAACAGAAATAGTAGTGAAGCATGCATGCAAACAGAGAAAGACATGCTATATTGATATACAAACCAACAAAGACGGTTACTAGAGAATGCAAACACCAACCCATACTTGCCCACAAATAGAATTAGATGCACCAAAAGAGATAGGCGTGCACTGTAACTACTCGTCCACAACAATAAAAATACTTTAATTTGTAACCATCCGCAAACACATGCAACAATATAGAATGAGACACGAAAACAGAGAAACAAAGACACTTTAGACATTCAAACCAAAAAAGACAGATACTTGGACTTTCAAACACCAACCCAGACATGCAAACAAATAGAATCATACATGCAAACATAGAAAGATAGGCACTTTAAATATACAAACCAACAAAGACAAATACTTGGACTTACAAAACACTAACCCAGACATGCAAACAAATAGAATCAGATATGCAAACAGAGAAAGATAGGCACTTTATACATTCAAACCAAAAAGGACAGATATTTGGACTTGCAAACACCAACCCAGACATGCAAACAAATAGAATCAAACACACAAACAGAGAAAGATAGGCACTTTAGAGATACAAAGCACCAAAGACAGATTCTTGGAATGTAAAATGCCAGCCCAGAAATAGAAAAAAATAGAAAAAGCCACAATAACACAGAAACGCAATCTCTATATACATTAACGCAACATAAAACAGATACTTTGACTTTAAAAGATTAGACCAGACTTACATAAAAATAGAATAAGACACGCAAACAGAGAAAGACAGGCACTTTAGACATACAAATCAACAAAGACAAATTCTTGGACTTGCAAACATCAACCCAGACATGCAAACAAATAGAATCAGACACACAAACAAAGAAAGACGGACACTTTCGACTTACGAACCATCAAACACAAATACTTGGAAGTGCAAAGAACAACACAGACCTGCAGACAAATAGATTCAGACACACAAATAGAGAAAGACAGAAACTTTACACATTCAAACCAATAAAGACAAATATTTTAACTTGCAAACACCAACCCAGACATGCAAACAAATAGAATCAGACATACAAACAGAGAAAGACAGGCACTTTAGATATACAAACCAACAAAGACAAATTCTTGTAGTTGCAAACACAAACTTTCACTTTCAAGAAAATATAATCAGACCCAAACTCATAGAAAGACAGATACTTAAGAAATTCTAACCAACAAAGACAAACTTTTAGACATTCAAATTCTCACCCAGACATATAAAAAAATAAAATAATACAAAAAAACATAGGAAGACAGTAAGTTTTGACATTCAAACCAAAAAGGACAAATTCTTTGACTTGCAAACATCAACCCAGACATGAAAACAAATAGAATAAGACACACAAACTGAGAAAAACCGACACTCTAGATATTTAAACCAACAAAGGCAAATAGTTGGACTTGCAAACATCAACTCAGACAAGCAAACAAATAGAATCAGACACACAAACCGAGGAAGACAGACACTTTAGACATTCAAAACAACAAAGACAAATAATTTGACTTGCAAACACCAACCCAGACATGAAAACAAATAGAATCATACACACAAACAGAGAAAGACATACACTTTAGACATTCAAACCAACAAAGACAAATTCTTGGACTTGCAAACACCAACCCAGACATGCAAACAAATAGAATCAGACACACAAACAGAGAAAGACTGACACTTTAGACATTCAAACCAGCAACGACAAATACTTGTACTCGCAAAAACCAACCCAGACATGCAAACAAATAGAATCAGACACACAAACAGAGAAAGACAGACAGTTTAGACATTCAAACCAACAAAGATAAATTCTTGGACTTGCAAACACCAACCCAGACATGCAAACAAATGGAATCAGACTCAAAAACAGAGAAACAAAGACACTTTAGATATTCAAACCACCACAGACAAATACTAGGACTTGCAAACACCAACCCAGACATGCAAAAAAAATAGAATCATACATGCAAACATAGAAAGATAGGCACTTTAGACATTCAAACCAACAAACACAAATAATTGGACTTGCAAAACACTAACCCAGACATGCAAACAAATAGAATCAGGTATGCAAACAGAGAAAGATAGGCACTTTAGATATACAAACCAACAAAGACAAATACTTGGACTTGCAAACACTAACCCAGACATGCAAACAAATAGAATCAAACACACAAACAGAGAAAGATAGGTACTTTAGATATACAAACCAACAAAGACAGATACTTGGACTTGCAAACACCACCCCAGACATGCAAACAAATAGAATCAGACACACAAACAGAGAAAGGCAAACACTTTAGACATTCAAACCACCAAAGACAAATACTTGGACTTGCAAACACCAACCCAGACATGCAAACAAATAGAATCATATATTCAAACAGAGAAGGAAAGGCACTTTAGATATAAAAACCAGCAAAGACAGATGCTAGGACTTGCAAACACCAACCCAGAAATGCAAAAAAAGAGAATCAGAAAAACAAACAGAAAAAGACAGGCACTTTAGATACACTAAGCAGCGAATACAAGTACTTGGAATTGCAAACACCAACACAGACATGCTAAAACATAGGATCAGATATGTCAACAGATAAAAAAAGACACTTTAGACATGTAAACCGACAAAGATAAATACTTGAACTTGCAAACACCAACCCGGACAAGCAAACAAATAGAATAACACATTCAAACACAGAAATAATTACGCTTTAGACATACAAATAAACAAAGACACATACTTTCAAACATCAATCTACACATTCAAGAAAATAGAATCAGACATGTAAACATTGATAGACTTGCACTTTATATATATAAAAAAACAAACACAAATACCTGGATTGACAATATACTACCCTCAAATGCAAAAGAATAGAATCAGACATGCAAACAGAGAAAGATGTGCACTATAGATATATAAATCAACAACCAAAAAGACTTGAACTTGCAGAAACCAACCCAGACATGCAAATAAATAGAATCAGACATACAAACAGAGAATTCAGGCACTTTAGATATACAAACCAACAAAGACAAATACTTGGACCTGCAAACACTAGCCCAGAAATGCAAACAAATAGAATCAGACATGCAAACAGAGAAAGATAGGCACTTTAGATACACAAACCAACATGGACAGACACTTGGACTTGCAAACACCAACCCAGACATGTAAACAAGTAGAATCAGACATGCAAACAGAGAAAGATAGGCACTTTAGATATACAAACCAAAAAAGACAAATACTTGGACTTGCAAACACCAACCCAGACATGCAAACAAATAGAATCAAACACGCAAACAGAGAAAAACAGGCACTTTAGACATTCAAACCAACAAGGACAAATTTTTGGGCTTGCAAACACCAACCCAGACATGCAAAAAAATAGAATCAGACACACAAACAGAGAAAGAAAGTCACTTTAGACATTCAAACCACCAAAGACAAATACTTGGACTTGCAAACACCAACCCAGACATGCAAACAAATAGAATCAGACAAACAAACAGAGAAATAGAGGCAATTTAGATAATCAAACCAACAAAGACAAATACTTGGACTTGCAAACACCAACCCAGACTTGCAAACAAATAGAATCAGACATGCAAACAGAGATAGACAGGCACTTTACATATATAAACCAACAAAGACAAATACTTGGACTTGCAAAACACCAACCCAGACATGCAAACAAATTGAATAATACATGCAAATAGAGAAAGATAGGCACTTTAGATATATAAACCAACAAAGACAAATTATTTTAATTTAAGACAAAAACCCATAATATCAAACAAATATAATCATACATTAAAACAGTAAAATAGAGGAACTTAGATATAAATACAAAAAGAAACAAATACTTGGACTTGCAAAAACCAACCCAGACATGCAAAAAAATAAAATCAGACACACAAACAGAAAAATATAGGCACTTTAGATATACAAACCAACAAAGACAAATACTTGGACTTACAAACACCAACCCAGACAAATACTTGGACTTGCAAACACCAACCCAGACATGCAAACAAATAGAATCAGACATGCAAACAGAGAAAGACAGGCACTTTAGATATATAAACCAACAACGACAATTAATTGGACTTGCAAACACCAACCCAGACATGCAAACAAATAGAATCAGACATGCAAACAGAGAAAGACAGGCACTTTAGATATACAAACCAACATGGACAGATACTTGGACTTGCAAACACCAACCCAGACATGTAAACAAATAGAATTAGACATGCAAACAGAGAAAGATAGGCACTTTAGATATACAAGCAAACAAAGACAAATACTTGGACTTGCAAACACCAACCCAGACATGCAAACAAATAGAAACAGACATGCAAACAGAGAAAGACAGGAACTTTAGATATATAAACCAACAAGGAAAAATAGTTGGACTTGCAAACACCAACCCAAACATGCAAACAAATAAAATTACACATGCAAACAGAGAAAGACAGTCACTTTAGATATACAAACCAACAACGACAAATACTTGGACTTGCAAACACCATCTTAGACATGCAAACAAATAGAATCAGACATACAAACAGAGAAAGACAGGCACTTTAGATATACAAACCAATAAAGAAAAATACTTGGATTTGAAAACACCAACCCAGACATGCAAACAAATAGAATCAGACATTCAAACAGAGAAAGATAGGCACTTTAGATATACAAACCAACAAAGACATATACTTGGACTTACAAACACCAACCCAGAGATGTAAACAAATAGAATCAGACATGCAAACAGAGAAAGACAGACACTTTAGATATACAAATCAATAAAGACAAATATTTGGACTTGAAAAAACCAATCCAGACAGGCAAACAGAGAAAGACAGGTACTATAGATATACAAACAACAACAACAAATACTTGGACTTACAAACACCAACCGAGACATGCAAACAAATAGATTAAGACTTGCAAACAGAGAAAGACAGACACTTTAGATATACAAACCAACACATACAAATTCTTGGACTTGAAAACATCAACCCAGATATGAAAACAAACGGAATCAGAAATACAAACAGAGAAATACAGGCACTTTAAATATACAAAGCAACAAATAAAGATTTTTGGACTCACAAACATCAACCCAGACATACAGACAAAAAAATGTGCAGGCCCGGGGGCCCTTTGGGGGCCGGGGGGGAGGCTTTGGGTTACGGGGGGCATTTGGGGGGCGGGTGGGTTCGTTCGGGGTTGGGTTATAGGGGATGGGGGCCCATTGGGGTTGGGGTAGAGGACCTCACAACACTGTTCAATTGGAACTTTTGTATTATAACGACCACAGAGTTTCACCCTCAAAACATCTTCTAAAATCATTTTCTAAAATACCTCAAACGGTTCCGCTTAAATCATCTTCTAAAATGTCCCAGAACGGTTTCGCCCAAATAATCCCTAAATGTAATTTCTGCGTGTTCCTTTTGTTTTTGCATCCTGAAATTCCTAAGAAACACTTTCCCGCGTTAATCTCTTCATTTGTAAGATCAAAAAATTCTCCCCACCGTTAATATGCATGTGCAAACTTCGCCCAGAGACAATTCTTCTGGACGAACACCAACAAATCAATCGACCTTGACATCATCCATCAGACATTAATAAACTTCACCCGGGGACAATTCTCCTGGACGAACACCAACAAATCAATCAACCTTGATATCATCCATTAGACATTAATAAAATTTACCCGGAAACAATTCTCCTGGACAAACACCAGCAAATCAATCAACCTTGAAAATCAATCAAAATGAGAAAAATCCTGTTTTTTCATTCTCAGTGAGAAAAACCATAAAACATGCATAAATTGCTGTTGACATTCATGAAAAACAATAAATAAATTTACCTTGAAAATACATCAAAGTGAGAAAAATCCTGTTTTTTCCACTGGGAACGTTCTATCCCCGCACATTGCTCATGAATGGAAGAGTTGCAAGTACTACACACCAGGAAATTGATTGTTGCCCTTAATCTACAGTCAGGACACACTCTCTTAAAGTCCTTTGGTTGATTACTATAAAGGGTTAAAAAGTACAATTCACCTGTGGCTGGTGACAAAATCCAGAAGTTAGGTTACAGTTAATCAACTTTGTCACTGAATTAACTGAGCCTAATGCGGAAAGGCATAAACCCAATAGGTGTTAACAGGTTGAACTCTGGTTGAAGACTGAATATTTTGTCAGGCAATTTTAAAAGCCTGTTACTCGTGTCCAAACGAGCAAGTTTAAGTGAACTAAGAAAACAAATTAATACTCAGGAAATATACGTACCTTTTTTAGTTTTTAGTACAATTATCCTGTTATTGCACGAGGCAATTTGTTCAGATTTTCTCCAGAGTATCTGGAACAATGAACTCTCTAAATATAATTTCAAAGTTGATGCTTTAGTTTTGTCACTTCCATCTATTGGTCCCCCCAGTTTTCGCTACATTTTATTCCCAAGAGATCTTGTCTATATCCACTTCAAAAAGGGAACAAATATCGCTCACCAACTTTTATCCAAGTTAAGAAAGAAAAAAGGTGAATCTATTTACAAGACTTTTCCCTCTCTGACATCGACACGAAGCGAATTGTTTTGCCAGCCGAGAAAATTGAATTAGCAAAATTTCTTGTTGTTAGAAACTTGCCATCTTTGCCATGTTATGATTCGCTGGACTAAATAAACATTTCTGAGTTACTGAATATTGAATTTTGATTGTTAAAAGGAAAATTGCCAAAGGCTTTCTCTAAGGGAATTTGGGACAATTAATTTTTTAGAGTTTCTTTGTCTGTACTTTTGTACTGTCATTTCCTTCAATAAATGTTCTACTTTACATAGCGCTCAACTCCCCTGAGATGGCGCTTGTCTTCTATTCATTAAATAAAAAGAAATTCCGTTCAGTTCAGTGAGACAGAAAGAGTCGGCTTCAGTGATGCCAAACGTAGTACAATTGTACCATTTTGGTACATTTCACCTATACTGGTACAATTTAGTACAGTTCCACAAAATATGGTACATTTTACAAAATTATGGTACATTTCAGTATTTTTGTACCTATGGTTGTATTCTTTCATCTAAAAATATTTTATTTCACCCTGATCCGTACAACATAGTCAATACAAGAGACAGACAAGCAGTCACCTATTTTCCTTTTTTCGTATTAATTAAAAAAAAAAACATTCCGAAAAATAAGTTTTTCAAACAAAAGTAAAGTCTATTTTAAACTTAAGCTCAGCAGATACAAATACCTGCTAAAATTCAAACTAAAAAAGACCAGAAATTATTACTAAAGAATAAATGAAACCCAAAACAAACAGAAATTAAATAAACAATCATAGGAAAAAACATACAAGTAATAATATAAATGAATAAATAGATCTAGTGAGTAATACTTAGATTGAATATGAAAATCAAGCTTAAAACGGAAAAAAATATTTTGCTATTGAAGCATAAATGAAACTTAAAACGAACAGAAATTAAATAAACAATCAATGCAAAACAAACATGCAATAGATATTAATGTAAATGAATAAATAAATCTTAAAAGGAGTGAAACTTAAATTGAATATGCAAATCAAGCTTGAAACGAACAAAAATCACTGCAAACAAGAGTTTGGGTATCACGTCTTTCTCTCACTGTAAAAGTCTAAAACCTACAGAGTCATTGGCGCTTTACTGAAAACCAATTTTTTACAAACATTTCCTTTTGTACTTAATATTGAAAATAGACATTAAATTTATAGTAAAATTTTGAACTGATGAGCTTTCAGCAATTAGTGTCATTATACATCAAACATTCAGTTTAATTTATTAGTTCTTTCTAAACTTTTTCAAGACGAATATAGTTTCTCTACAAACAAGAATTTGGATACTGCCCCCTTCCTTAACTGTAAATAAGAACCAAAAGCCTACTGCGTCATTGGCGCATAACTGACAACGAATTATATTACAAATATCATCTTTTTCAGTTCTTTCAGCATTGAAAATAAAAATAAATTAGAATGCAACAAATTATTGAATTGATGGATATTTCAAGAGTTGATATCATTATATATCAATTGCTCAGTTTGATGTTGTTTACACTTTCTAAGATTGTTCAAGACGCATATAGTTTTCAGTAAAGCACCAATGGAACAGTAGGTTTTAGACTTTTACAGTGAGAGAAGGAGGCAATACCCACATTTTTCTCCGGCAGACAAATAGCAGGCCAAACTATAAAGTATTAAAAAAAGAAAACATTTAAAGTATTATTGTCTTTTTCCCTGAAAAGATTATGTCAATATAAAACGAACAGAAATTAATTTAAAAAAACTTTTTCCAGAAACTGAGTTTTCCAAGAAAAGTAAAGAACTCCATTCAACCAAAAATGAGCAAAAATAAAATAAAATAATCCACCAAGCGTGAAACTACCACAAATCAGCATCGATAAATAAAAGAAACCCAAAACGAGCAGAAATTACAATAAATAACCGAGTCAAACTCAAAACGAGCATAAATTTACATGAGTAGGGCTCAAAACCCATGTGCCTTTCCAAGGCCAGAACATAATTTACACTTTAATGAAAAAAAATACAATGAATGTGCAATGTCAGTTTAATATACATGTACTGATATTTAGTAATCAAAATGTCAATATTATTTGGTTTATAAAAGATATAAGAGTAAAAATGTTTATATTTTTCAAGTAAAGTGCAAGTTATGTTCTGGCCTTGGGAAGGCATAGAGGTTTTGAGCCCTATTCGTGTTAATTTCTGTTCGTTTTGAATTTGAAAAAGTTTTCCAAAGTTTGCCAAGTTTATAAATGGTCGTAAGTGGCCGAAAAACAACGACTTTTGTTGGCCTGTAGTAAAATGTTTCTGTTGTAATATATGTTACTCGGAACAATTTCTTCAAGTACTGTCAGGAGTAATGTACTGTATTAGAAGAGAAAGAAAAACAAACGAATGGAGAAAGAAAGTGAATGAGAAATGTCCTATGCAAAACTTTCATAGATAGTACTTTACGTTACGTCACCGACAATCCGCGTGTTACTCTTCACGTAACACACGGAAAAGAAATTGGGATATGGTACATTTTTTTGTCTTTGGTACATTTTTCACCAAATTGGGGTACTTTTTGTTTTGAGGTGTTGGTAACATTGGTCGGCTTATACAACCATTCTCTCCAAAGTCTAAACAAAGTGAACTATGTTTTTGGCGTTGGGGAAATTCACATAGCAAATATCATACCATTTCAATCCCGTCTTCCTTAAGATAGTGTTTCAGATTTAAATTGACGAATAAATAGTCTTTATTTAGTTTATTAAATATTTTGATCACAAGAAAATTCCTCCGGAATAATTTCCTCAGAAATAACCCTATTGGAAATGATTTGCTAAAGACAATAAATTCTCTTAACAGGCTTGAAAAATTAATACTTTTTTAAAACGGGTTGTCAAACTCTTTCTTATTGAGTATTCTCTGCGTACAAGATTAACATCAAACCTTGAGAAAATCACATCCCTGCTTCCAGGTAGCCTTAGGACATCCATTATAAGCAAATAATGTCAAGGCCACTGGCACTACCATCAATTGGGAGACAGAGGGACAAATCCCTACCCCCTCGGACTTTGAAAAATATACTTGTTTGTTTGTTCATTGAAAAAATAAATAGAAATTTATTCCTAGATTTTAAAAATATATTTAACCCTCCCCTTAATTTTTGTAAATTGGCGTCATTTGCTACTAGTTGTTTGGAATAGACGTAGATGCAGTTTTAGAGCGAATTTTCCAACAAGCTGGAATAGTATAAAATTTATGTACTAGGGATGAAACATGAAATGATATTTTCTTATCCTAGAAATAAATCAGCGGCCAAAAAGAGTAACAAAAACAAACTTAAAAATTTGCATGCAATTTCCATTTAAAAAAAAAATAGCTCCTATATTTACCGTTTGTTTTGAATGGGCTGCCAACAGCTACATGAACAAATGTGCCGTTGTACGGCAATAGGGCTTCTTAAACTAGAAAGCTGAATATTTAGCTTTTCTACAATTTTTATTTTCACTCAATTCTTCGGACGGATTGTTTTTTATTTGACGCCATATAATGGAAGAAAGCACTTCATTGCGGTGGTGGAACCTTTTTTAATTGTCAACTTGGTGGAAGTGATGAAAGACTTGAGGAACATAGATAACTAGAGTAAAGCCAAGACAGATCTGTCAAAACGCATCAGTTCTGTGAGCCATTTTAGGGTATTTGAACAGCACCGGAACTCTGAATTTCCCTTGGAGTGACTTCTCTGCCAGCATTCAAGATCCAGTAAGTAGTTCAATTAGATAATACTTAGGAAAATTATACCAAAAACCCATAGTTAAGCACGTATTTGTGCCATCTCTCTCTCGAAAAAAATACATTTTCCCTTATAGAAATAGTAGTTTCGTAGGTTTCTTTGATACGCTGAATTTGATGGTCTAATTTTGATTACCAACCATTCTCAATAAGTTTATTTCTCTTTTGATAACAATAGCTGAATTTTCTGATTTTTAAACTTTTGATGGATTGGGCGATTTTGAACAAAATCACTTTTAAGAATTGCCACAAAAGCCAAACGAGTCACGTCTTTATCTTCCAGGCACTTTGATGAAAAATATTTTGATGTCATTGCTCTTGCGTTTTTAAATGTATCTAAAATTTGATTTTTAGAGCTGAGACTAATTAAAATAAGCAAATTTCGAATTCACTCGAAGAAAATATCAGTATAAAAAATTGTAAGCCTTTCTACAAGGCTTCCCGTATGTGGGAAAGGCCAAAGGCCACACCCGCGAGTTGGGTAAGGTCAAAATGCCCGTGTGTTGCAATTGTTTAATTTTTAGTGCTGCCACTCAATAGATAATATGTTTCCTGTTTCGTGTTTGTTCGCTTTGCATATTCTTCACAAAGTATTCTCCAAAAAACTCATTTCGGAAATCACTGGATTATAAAAGGAAAGAATGCTGGTAATTAGAGTGAAAGTTTTCATTTTAGTTGAAATAAGCGAAATTTTTAATAAACCTCTGAGCCTTAGTCAAAGCTTTCTAAAGATCAGTTTTCTCTTTCATTGAAAGATATACAATGACTCTTGTATCTTGCTTTAGGAGATGAATTCCTGGAACATGCTAATTTTTCTTGGCGTTGGGAATGATGGGCTTTCTTATATTTAAGCATTCCAAAATAATTATATAATTTTTTGTTTCTAATAACCTAGAAATTGAATGCCCTCCATGTAATTTAGAAGGACATGTTTTTGTACTGGAAGAAGATCACTATATTTTTACTTTTATTCTATGTTCTCGTATTTTTGGATTATACGTTTTTGAATATTTTGGTCTGAAACCACCAATCTTAAAGCAAAATATTTACTATTGAAATTTAGTATTGAGCAATACAAGTATGGTTAAAGACAAATCTTGATTTTTCTTGCTTGGCATGTTTTTCTACGAGGTTGCATTAATTTTTTTCTCGGACGATATTAAAGCCCAACGTTACAGCATGGGAACATAGCACAATGGTTAAACCGTTAGTGCAAAAAATTATTTGGCAACATAAATCTCTAAGTAAAAGCCAAATTTTGTTGCACTAAAGTAAGAATAACAAAATCTTACTTTTAAGTGGTCTCAGGCATTTATAGGCTAAGTAGTCCGGCCTAATTCCCCGCATAAGAAATGACATTCACTACCACTATCGGAGAACAAGTAGCGGGGGCAAAATATATTCCAGAAGGCCCATAGCCAGGATTTCAGAAGGCCCATAGGAAGGTTTGTACAAGGCCTTGGATTATGGAAGGCCCATATCCTGCAATACAAGCGGTGCCCGTCATTCCACGGGAGCCAGCAAGTATTAAGGAATGTTTACTTTTGGGAAGACATGCCCCCGCAATACAAACGGTCCCTGTTTTAAACGGCCACTAGGTGGTAGTTTAGTCATAGGGGGAAACTAAGAGATGCAAATTTTAGTTAAGTCAATGTTTACATTCAGTCACCACGTTATTAGAGTTGAGGGTAATGCAATCGTGCGTGACGTGAAATATTTATTTAGGGTAACACAATCTTGCATGACATGGTAGATTTATTGGGAATAACTTAATGACGACGCACAAGTGGGTGTTACGTAATTGCAATACAAACACGGGTGTTACCTAATGACGGAGCACACACGAGTGTTACGTGAGGACATTGCACAAGTTATTGTTACGTAATGATAGCGCAAACGTGGGGTGTTACATAATACCTATTGTGATTTCATTTTCTTTCAAGATGTTGTTTCTTCTTCGAGACGTTCAAGGCGCTTTTTTTCCAAGACATTTTTCAAGAGGGTTCTTTCTTTAGTTCTTACGTAATGGAGAATGGCTACGAATGACACATTCTAACGTGACATATTTCTTCAGAACCTGTGGGGGACCCCCCCCCCCACTTTCAACTCAGCACGACGCATGCGTGTGCGATACTTAATGACAGCGCCAGGCAGAGAAATTTTATCAAGAGATTTTTCAAGAGTTTTTTTCGAGACGTTTTTTATCTTTCAATGCGTTTTTTCTTTAGTTCTTATATAATGAGGAACGTTTGTGGATGACGCATTCTAACGTAACCTGTTTCTTCAAAACCCGTGGGGGACCTCCCGCTTGTAATTGAGAACAGAACACATGCACGTCTTACGTAGTGACAGGCCCAAGTAGGGGAATTTCATCAAAAAAATTCTCTTCAAGACGTTTGAAGACACTTCAAGAAATCCCAAAACGCTTAGGAGACATTTTTATTCTAGATGTTTAAAGACATATCAAGACTTTAATTTCTTCAAAGACATTTCTATTCAACATTTCTTCAATTCTTATGCAATGGGAAATTTCTTATGGATAACACATTCTAACGTGACCTATTTCTTTGGAGCTTGCGAGGGGCCCCCGCTTGTACCAGAGGAGGAAACACACGTGGGTTATTACATAACACTTGTTTAGGTTTAATTTTTCTTTCAATAAATTTTTCACAGGGGGCTATTACACTCCAGTGATTTCTGTTCCCATTAGGAACATTTCCATTCAATGGAACAGCACCCTTGACCAGCAATGTATTTCTAATATTATGCTTCGGGTAATAAATTCTCAATCGATTAAATAATTTCCAAGCCTTTTGACATGAGAGCCAAAGCGCCCCACTACTATTGGCTATTACACTATCAAATATACCTGCCACTTTTCCCCATTAGTCCAAACTAGGCAAGTTAAGTTTCATAGCAGGTGTCATGTAGTTTTGTTTTTAGATATTCCATTGCGTAAATTTATACATATTGAAGGTTCTTCAAGGAACATGGAATTTAAAAAGACACAGACCATTGTAAATTACACAATTTACTGATAAAAAACGTTATAAAATCATGAAATCACAGAAAAATCAGTTAAAACATCATGAACGTAAAAAAAAACATGAAAAGGCCTATAAAGTACAACAACGCTGTAAAACCACGAAATCACAGAAAAAGCAATTAAAAACACGAAAAACTAAAAACAAAACGTGGAAAAAGACTTGGATAAAAGGTGGATAAAAGGATAAAATTAAGATACTCTATTATTTTTTATTTCTGAGAGCTTTAAGGAAATGCCGCGTTTCATTGAGGGACATAACTGTGCCCCCGGCCCCCGTACTCATGCACACATTTGAATAGTGCTTTCTCTTCAAATTTCACATGATCTCGCTAGAGGTAGATTTAACCCTTAGTAAGATATTTTATTATTTATTGTTTCTGAGAGCTTTAGCGAAATGCCGTTTTTCTAGAGGTAAATTTAATCCCTATTAAGATAACCTGAGAGCCTTAACGAAAAAACCATGTTTCTTTGAGCCAAGACTAAGAATATTCAAGCCAACGGGGCCCCTAGCGAGCAATTCAAACGGGATCCCTAGCAACCAATTTCATCAGCTTTTTGACGTTTTAAGACATTTCAACATGTTTTCTAAGAAATTTTTCTTCAATATATTTCAAGACATTCCAATACGTTTTTCAAGATTTCATTGGTTAGTATGCTTGAAAAAACCTAAGATATGGGGGAAACCTTCAAGGGGCAATAGTATAGGGCTCCAATGAATCCAATTGAACCAGGACCCTAGCCAGCAAATCAAACGGAGTCCCTGAACCACCGGAGGAGCCTATGAACCAATTCCACCCGGACCAAAGCATTCAATTCAACCTGGCACTTGCGAGAAATTCCACCGTGGGCCCTAACCTAACCACCAGAGGACCCTATTAGCAACTTTAAACGAGACCCAAGCATCCAATTCAACGGGATACCTAGCGAGAAATTCCATTAGGGCTCCTCTAACCTAACCACAAGAGGACCCTAGCAGCCAATTCAACCGGGACCCAAACATCCAATTCAACCGGGGCCCCTAGCGAGCAATTCCAACGGAGGGTCCAAACCTAACCGTTTGAGTACCCTAGCAAGCAATTCAACCGGGCCCGATTCATTGTTCATGGAACTTGTAGGATGCTGAATTTTATTCTTGCAACTTGTGCATGCTAAATTGTTTTTCATGAAACTTGTTGCATGCTGATTTTTCTCTTCGTGAAACTTGTAGATTGATTTCTCTTTTCGCGAAACTGATTTTGTTCAGGGAAATTGTTGCATGCTGAGTTTTGTTTGTGGAACTTGTAGCAGGCTGATTTTTTATCACGAGACTTGTTGCATTTTGTTTTTTCTCTTCGTGAAACTTTTTCTCCTCCCGAATGTTTCTTTTTATGGAAATTGTAGCGTGCTGATTTGTGTTCGTGGAACTTGTTGAGTGCTATTTTTTCGTGAAGCGTTTTGTCTGTTGGTTTTTATCTTCGTAAAACTCACACACTGATGTTTCTCCTCGTGCAACTGATTTTGTTCATGGAACTTGTTGACTAATGATTTTTGCTCGTGGGACTTGTTGCAAGCTGATCTTTTTGTTTCTAAAATTTGTTGCATGTTGAATTTTTCTCTCCATGAAGATTTCTTTTCGTTTTTTTTGTTCTCATATTTTTTTTCTCATCGTGAAACTGATTTTTTTCACAGAACTTGTTGCTTGTTGCGTCGTGATTTTTTTTTGTCTATTTTACCTCTGTCAATGTTTCGAAGTGCATTTTAGAAGTTTTTTTCGTTTGAAATATATGTCTTAGTACGTTTTTTAAGTGTGATGTCGTGGTTTATCTTGTTTGTATTATATTTGTTCATGTTTCAAAGTGCATTTTGAAAGTTTTCTTGTTTGAAAAGTATGACTTAGGGTGTTTTTGTAGTATTTTGTCGTGGTTTATCTTGTGTGTGTTACCTCTGTTGATGCTTCAAAAATGCATTCTGAAGTTTTTTTCGTTTGAAAGATATGACTTATGTTCTTTTGTAGTGTTGTGTCGTGGTTTATCATGTTTGTGTTACCTCTGTTGATGTTTTCAAAGTGCATTTCGGAGTTTTTTTTCCTTTGTAATGTATGACGGGATATTTTTGACGGGATATTTTTTTGTTTCGTGCTATGTCTTGTCCGCATTATCTTTGTTGATGTATTAAAGTACATTTTGGAAGTTGTTTCGTTTGAAACGTATGACTTAGGATATTTTTATACTGTTACGTGTTGGTTTATCTTGTTTCTGTTACCTATGTTGACGTTTCAAAGTGCATTTTGGATTTTTGTCGTTTGAAAAGTATGACTTAGGATATTTGTGTACTGTTGTGTCGTGGTTTATCTTGGCTATTTTACCTCTGTTAATTCTTCAATGTGCATTTTGGAAGGTTTAGTTCGAAAAGAATAACTTAAGATAAATTTTTGTACTGCTGTGTCGTGCTTTATCTTGTCTGTGTCTTCTCTGTTGATGTTTTAAAGTGCATTTTGAAGGTTTTCGTTTGAAACCTGTGACTTAGAATATTTTTGTCGTGTTGTGTCTTTGTTCATCTTGTGTTTGTTACCTCTTTTGATGTTTCAAAATACATTTTGGAAATTTTCTCGTTTGAAACGTATGACTTGGGATATTTTTGTAATAAGGTGTTTTGGTTTATCTTGTCTGTGCTTCCCCTGTTGATTTTTCAAAGTACATTTTGGAAGTTTTGTTTCGTGTGAAACATATGATTTAGGATAATTTTTGTAGGGTTAATTCATAGTTTATCTTGACAGTGTAACCTCTGTTGATGCTTCAAATTGCATTTTGGAAGTTATTTCGTTTGAAACACATGACTTAGGATATTTTGTAGCGTCGTGTCATTGTATCTTGTTTTTTTTACCTCTGTTGATGTTTCAAAGTGCATCTTGGAAAGTTTTTTTTTGCATGAAACGAATGACTTAGGAAATTTTTTTAGTGAGGTATAGTTGTTAATCTTGTTTGTGTTACTTATTTTGATGTTTGAAAGTGCATTTAGAAGATTTGCGTTTGAAATGTATGGCTTAGGATTTTTTCCAGAGTTATATGGTGGTGTATCATGTCAGTGTTACCTCTGTTGATGTTTCAAAGGGCATTTTGGAAGTTTTTCGTTTGAAACGTATGATTTTGAGTTTTTTTGTAGTGTAGTGTCGTGGTTTATCCTGTCTCTGTTACCTCTGATGGTGTTTCAAAGTTCATTTTGGAAGTTTTTTTTTCGTATGAAACGAATGACAGGATATTTTTGTAGCGAGGCTTAGTGGTTTATCCTGTTTGTGTTACTTATGATTATGTTTGAAAGTGAATTTAGAAAATTTTTCGTTTGAAACGTTTGGCTTAGGATTTTTTCTAGAGTTGGCTCGTGGTGTATCATGTCTGTGCTACCTCTGTTGATGTTTCAAAGTGCATTTTGGAAGTTTTTTCGTTTATAACGTATGCTTTCGAATATTCTGTAGTGTAGTATCGTGGTTTATCCTGTCTGTGTAACCTCTGTTGACGTTTCAAAGTGAATTTCGTAAATTTTTAGTTTGAAACGTCTTAATTAGGATATTTTTTGTAGTGTAGTGCAGTGGTTTATCTTATTTGTGTTGCCTCTGTTGATTTTTCAAAGTGTATTTAAAAGTTTTTTTCCGTTTGAAAAATATGACTTAGGATATTTTTTGTAGTGTTGAGTCGGGGTTCATCTTGTCTCTGTTACCTCTGTAGATGTTTCAAAGTGCACTGTGGAAGTTTTTTGTTTGAAACTTGTGACTTAGGATGTTATTGTTGTGTTATATCGGGATTTACCTTATTAGTGTTACCACTGTTGATGTTTCAAAGTAAATTTTGTAAGTTATTTCGTATGAAACCTATGACTTAGGATATTTTTGTCGTGTTGTGTCTTTGTTCATCTTGTGTTTGTTACCTCTTCTGATGTTTCAAAATACATTTTGGAAATTTTCTCGTTTGAAACGCATGACTTGGGATATTTTTGTAATGCGGTGTTTTGGTTTTTCTTGTCTGTGTTTCCCCTTTTGATGTTTCAAAGTACATTTTGGAAGTTTTGTTTCGTGTGAAACATATGATTTAGGATAATTTTTGTAGTGTTAATTCATAGTTTATCTTGACAGTGTAACCTCTGCTGATGCTTCAAAGTGCATTTTGGAAGTTTTTTCGTTTGAAACACATGACTTAGGATATTTTGCAGCGTTGTGTCATGGTATCTTGTTTGTGTTACCTCTGTTGATGTTTCAAAGTGCATCTTGGAAGGTTTTTTTTTTGCATGAAAGGAATGACTTAGGATATTTTTGTAGTGAGGTATAGTTGTTTATTTTTGTTAATTATTTTGATTTTTGAAAGTGTATTTAGAAGATTTTTGTTTGAAACGTATGACTTAGGATTTTTTCCAGAGTTATATGGTGGTGTATCATGTCAGTGTTACCTCTATTGATGTATGAAAGTGGATTTTGGAAGTTTTTGCGTTTGAAACGTATGATTTAGAATTTTTTTGTAGTGTAGTGTCGTGGTTTATCCTGTCTCTGTTACCTCTGATGGTGTTTCAAAGTTCATTTTGGAAGGTTTTTTTTCGTATGAAACGAATGAATTAGGATATTTTTGATGCGAGGCTTAGTGGTTTATCTTGTTTGTGTTACTTATGTTTATGTTTGAAAGTGAATTTAGAAAATTTTTCGTTTGAAACGTGTGACTTAGGATTTTTTCTAGAGTTGGCTCATTGTGTATCATGTCTGTGTTACCTCTGTTGATGTTTCAAAGTGTATTATGGAAGTTTTTTCGTCTGTAACGTATGCTTTCGAATATTCTGTAGTGTAGTATCGTGGTTTATGCTGTCTGTGTTACCTCTGTTGACGTTTCAAAGTGCATTTTGTAAATTTTTCGTTTGAAACGTCTGACTTAGGATATTTTTTGTAGTGTAGTGCAGTGGTTTATCTTATTTGTGTTCCCTCTGTTGATTTTTCAAAGTGTATTTAGAAGTTTTTTTCCGTTTGAAAAATATGACTTAGGATATTTTTTGTAGTGTTGAGTCGTGGTTCATCTTGTCTCTGTTACCTCTGTAGATGTTTCAAAGTGCACTCTGGAAGTTTTTTGTTTGAAACGTGTGACTTAGGATGTTATTGTAGTGTTATATCGGGATTTATCTTATCAGTGTTACCACTGTTGATGTTTCAAAGTAAATTTTGTAAGTTTTTTCGTATGAAACGCATGACTTAGGCTGTTTTTTTGTACTGTTGCGGCGTAGTTTATCTTGTCTATGCTACATCAGTTGATGTTTCAAAGTACATTTGGAAGTTTTTGTTTAAAAATTATGGCTTAAGATGTTTTGGTAGTGTTGTGTCATGGTTTATCATGTCTGTGTTACCTTCGTTCATATTTCACACAAAATCGATCTATTTTTTCTTCTGATTCAGCCCTTTTCATACAAGCAAATAAGTTAGTCACCAAATCAAAATTTTGAGATAGCCATTTTGTTCAACACAGTCAAAAACCTAATAAATATGACTTTGAGGATGACTTAATCTCCCACAGTTCCCGGCGGAAGGGCTGCAAGCTATGAGCTTTGCCCATTGTTTACATTTAGTATTGGTTATTGGAAATATACAGACGTTCTCATGAGGGATTTTTTTCTGGTGGGGGCGGGGGTCAGAGTCGGGGGTTACTGGGGAGGATCTTTCCATTGAGGATGTTTCCTTGGGGGAAGAGACATTTATATGGAGGGGGCACCGGATTTCCCAGCATTACTTAAAACAACGATCAGAAATTAAATAATAAAACTAATTTTTTCAACTGAAATTAAGGAGCAACATTAAAATTTAAAACGAACAGAAACTATTATGTATGTGAGGGGGTCGCCACCAAGTCAGTACCTCTCTCTTTACGCTTAAGTTTTTTTAGTACTTTCGAAAGAGCTATCTATTCTAATTAACCGGCCTTTGTGATTCAGGGGTTTGTGATTCAAACAAATTTCAAACTTTAGCGTAAAGGTCGAGGTATTGACTAGGGGGCGAACTACCTAATGTACGTAACAAAAACATATGAATAAAGAAGTTCGTTACATAACTTAATTCGTAAGTTACGTCAGAAAAAAAATTCTAGAAAGCCATTTAGCCAAAATATAAGAAAGTAAAATGAATATGCAAATTTCCTTTTAATTTTTCATGTACGCTGAGCCGAAATCAAAGCTTCATTAATTCAAAAAAGTTCAGAAATTGAATTATAAAAACAAGTTTTTAACTGAAAGTAAGGAGCGACATTAAAACTTAGAACGAACAGAAACTATTCCGTATATGAATGGGGCTCTTCCCTCCTCAACGAATCGCTCTTTGCGTTAAAGTTTGACTCTGTCTCAAAACTTTAGTTTTTAAAAAAATAATAAACTTTAGTGTGAATAGCGAGGCGTTGAGGAGGGGACAACGGGTTTCATATACTAAATAATTTCTGTTCGTTTTTAGTCTTAATGTCGCTCCTTACTTTCAGTTAAAAAAAATGTTTTTTTATTTAACAATGAATAGACCTTGAGCGGATTTCCATTTGTATACTTTTGGAATCGGCAACATTTCTGCTCACTAAGCATAAATGGGTGTATCCCTTTTGACTTTTAACATTAAAAAGGTTTTTTTTACCTTTGAAAGGGCAAACAATTTTCATGACATATTTTTTTTTAGGTTCAGTCCTAACTCGTCACTGGGACAACAAAAGATAAATGTCATAAAGACTAAAGTTATTACAGAAATTTTTATGGACAAAAAGCAGTGTTAAATCTAACTAATTTGTTTTCATTGTGGATTTTTAAGGTTCCGCCAAGCAGCACAGACGAAAATAGGATATTTCACTTCAAACTTGTCTTTGAGAACTAATATCTTTGAGAAAAAATTTGTCTTTGAGAACTAACACATTGTTTATGTTGGAATATGTATGTACAAAAAACAGTGTTAAATCTTACTAATTAGTTTTCATTGCTGATTATCAAGGTTCCGCCAAGAAGCACAGACGAAAATGTGATACTTCCCTACAAACTTGTCTTTGAGAACTAATGTCCTTGAGAAAAAATATGTCTTTGAGAACTAATACATTGTTAATGTTGCATTTTTATATACAAAACGCAGTGTTAAATTTAACTAATTAGTTTTCATTGCTGATTATCAATGTTCTGCCAAACAGCACAGACTAAAATGTGATACTTCCCTAGAAACTTTTCTTAGAGAACTAATGTCCTTGGAAAACAACTTGAGAAAAACTTGAGTCCTTGAGAAAAAAGTTGTCTTTGAAAACTAATACATTGTTAATGTTGGAATTTGTAAGGACAAAAAGCAGTTTTAAATCTAACTAATTAGTTTTCATTGATGATTATCAAGGTTCCGCCAAGCAACACAGACGAATATGTGACACTTCCCTACAAACTTGTCTTTGAGAACTAAGGTACTTGAGAAAAAATTCGTCTTTGAAAACTAACACATTGTTAATGTGGGATTTTTTTTTATTTACAAAAGCAGTGTTAAATCTAACTAATTTGTTTTCATTGTTGATTATCAAGGTTCCACAAAGCAGCAGAGACAAAAATGTGATACTTCCCTGCAAACCTATTTTTGAGAACTAATGTCCTGCGGAAAAAATTTATATTTTAGAACTAACACATTGTTAATGTAGGATTTTTATATACAAAAAGCAATGTTAAATCTAACTAATTAGTTTTCATTGTTGATTATCAATGTTTTGCCAAGCAGCACAGACGAAAATGTGATACTTCCCTACAAACTTGTCCCTGAGAACCAATGTCCTTGAGAAAAAACTTCAGAAAAACTTGAGTCCTTGAGAAAAAATTTGTCTTTGAGAACTAACACATTGTTAATGTTGGAATTTGTATATACAAAAAGCAGTTTTAAATCTAACTAATTAGTTTTCATTGTTGATGATCAAGGTTCCGCCAAACAGCACAGATGAAAATGTGATACTTCCTTACAAACTTGTCTTTGAGAGTTAATGTCCCTGAGAAAATATTTACCTTTGAGAACTAACAAATTCTTAATGTTCGAGTTCTTATATACAAAAAGCAGTGTTAAATCTAACTAATTAGTTTTCACTGTTAATTATCGAGGTTCCGCCAAACAGTACAGACGGAAATGTGATACTTCCCTACAAACTTAGGAAAGTTTGAAAAGATTATAAAAATATTTTTAACGAAATTTTGTAAGAGCCAAAAGAAATAATTTCTGAAAATTACAATATTCATTTATTAGCAGATACAACAGGGGTCTAGGAAGCAAAACAATTATCTTTAAATCCGTTTGGTACTTGGTTGTTCAAATTAAATGCTTGATATACGAAGACTACTTTTTAATTACCTTTTTTTGTTTTATTTAAGGTAATTCACAAACAATAGGTAGTAACAGTTATCTGTCGCTTGTGCAAAAATAATGTTACCAAAGAATTACCATTAACAATTTTTTTTTCGGATGAAGATTGTGGAAAGACGCTTCTTGTTATGTAGTCTTTAAACCTCACCTGTGTAGAAAATCAGTTTTCTCGCATAGAAGTAAAGAGAGGCGTTGAAAATTATAAGGAATTTGTATGAGTCTATATGTGAAGGGGGGCGCCACCTCATATTGCCCAACTCTTTGAAATAAACTTTATCTCTGGGATTTATTAGGAATAGAAGCTGGTGTTTACTGAAACACTAGCGTGGAGATATAGGAGGTGAGATTACTTCTCACATAAAATATAAATTGGGTTTATTTCAATTTTTAATATATCTCTTTACTTTTTTTGAAAAAACTTTATTTGGTTAATTAATATCCATTTTCAGCATTATGCTTTCTGAATGTCCTATACAAAGGGAGCTGTCATCTACCTCAAACTTTCATTGTTTTAACTAAAGTTAAACAATACAAATGAAAAAAGGGAAAACCACCTTTTATTTTATTATTTTTTAAGAGAGTAAAACTATTGTTCTTATCGAATATTTCAGCTCTATATCTAGGAGTGTATAAAAACACTTAAAATTAAATACATAAAACCAAAATAAATTAAACTTAACAAAAAATCTAAACAGTCCGGGCATCTTAATTTGAAGGAAGTTCAACCAGGACATAAAATCAGGAGAATTTTTCAATGCGATTCTCACTTTTTATGCATCTAACCTAGAAAGTCCTTTTGATACAAGTTCAATGGCTTTAACAATTGGTTTTGCAATTTATTAATCTTTTTTTAATTTACTTTAAGTGTAATGGGTTGAGTGAACATTTTCCCAAATCTCTTTTTAAAGAAATATTATTACTTAACAGAATTTTAATTACTATTGCCTCTTGAACTACTTGATTGATACACTAATGTTTACTAGTGACGGTGGTGTTTCAAAAAGTATTGCATGGCTAGGGTTTTCAATATATGGCTGTACACAGCAAAATCAAATATCAAGGAATACTATTAGAATTCAAAGTTTTGCTTATACTTAACATATACTTTTGCAGGAATTTTTGCGAATTTTGTTGGGTTCAACCCACATAATAATTGCCACAGTCACATGGTACTTGATACAACCCTTTTTGATGAGTGACTGGGGCCTTGCCCTTACCATAGATAAGTAAATTTAATTTTTTTATTTATTTGTAAGCACTACGCCCCTATTATGTAGTGTTAAAACTTTTTCTAATTTATTAGTACTTTTTTGAATGTACGCAATGTAGATTACATTTGAAGATTTATTAGGAACTTCATATAATACAAAATTTTTATTTTGTTTGAATTTCTTGTCAGCTGACTGCTAATTTTATTGCTAATGAATAGGGTAGGTTAGTCCTTCCAAAAAGTATATCTTTGATATAACTTAATTATGTTGTGAGACACTACGCAAATGTTTAAGACACGGTCCAAGAGAGAAGTTACAGTACCTCTTTGTACTGGTTGGGGGTGGTTAGATTTAATTTAGAAATATCTATTGTTTTGTGTGGATAATCTTTGAATAGTAAAATCTATTTTATCATTGTAACAAAGAATTAACAGAGATTAAACGATTTTAAAATCTGATATTCGATTTTTAGAGCAAAAAAAAACAGAGAAAAGAAAACAAATCAGGGTTGAACAGTTCCAGACCTATACTGCACACTCAAAATATGTATTCCCTTAACAATGTTTAAATTAACAATGGAAGGCGGTTTTCCATTAAATTGTGTTCTTGGGATATGCCAGAATCCTTTTTACTTCTTAACACTTCAGCATGTGAATGTAATATTTCATTTTAAAATCCAATTGTATCCGCAATAAGAGGGAAGCTGCAAGCCTATTAGTATTCAAGCTTTGTGTACAGATATATTCTTCCAAATCCAGAGAGATTAGGGATGAGTCCCCTTCCCCTCCATTTTGTCCACAATACTTGTTATGAAAAGGTGAAAAAATTTAGGCCTTAAAATTCCTTTCTTGACTCTCGCTTTTTAATCAATCATAGATAATTTAAAGTTAAGAAAAAAAAATCATCATGTTCCCCAACAAGGCTTTGTAGGCAGGAATAGAGGGAGAGGCCAAAGATCCATGGATTGCCCTCCACTGGTTGACATATACCTAGGCAAGATTATGTAATTGCTAGTATCTATGATTGCACAAATGATTTATTATTAGAACTGTTCAGTTATTAATCACAGCGTTGAAGCAAAGTTGTGAATGTCACATCTTGTGGAACTATGACTAAGTAAGATTTTCAACCAATACCATTTTGGCATTATTTGGCCCCAATTGGTGCCTCGCAGCAAAAAACAGATGAAATTTGTATTTTTATAAAAAAATTCTTCTTAAAACATGACTAAAGTCTTTAATTTCAATTCGAATTAACCCTCATCTTATATTATATAAAAGCTGGTTTCGAAAGATCACCTTAAATAATAATAAGGAAAAGTCACCTGCAACTACCTTTCTATAAGACAAAATTTCTAATTCATTTTTTTTTAGAGGAGCTTGAAATCTCTGGAAATTATAATTTTGAAAACTTTAATTTTGATTGCCTTTTTAGTGAACTTTCCTACTTTTTCAAGAATTTTCTTATGTTAATTATTTTTTATGAGTAAATTTTCTTTTCACATTTTTCCAATCCCCTTTATCCGCTTTCTTATATAATTTTGGGGCCAGGCTTAGGTTTTGAGTTGTTTTTTTTGTGGGGGGGGGAGGGGGTATATGGGATGTGCGAATAAATCGTCCAGTGTGCCAACAAATTCTGACGCATAAGCTAAGGACACTAAAAATGTAAGCTAAATTTCAAGGTATTGGCATTGCTTGCAGATACCTTGGAACCTTGGGTCGGAGTCCCTGTCAGCTGCGCCCATGCTCTCCTCTCAGAGTAACTAGAATCTTTAAGTTCAAACTTAAAACTGTATCTTACACCTCACTGTATTTTGCGTATGTACAAAGATTTACGCCAGGGGGACTAAGCTCTGACCGCCTTCTCGAATCGAATAAAAAATTAAAACCTTTCCCCGGCAAAAAAAAATTTAAGCCTCTTTGATATTATCATTAATTTAGGAAAAGCTTCATATCTGAAAAACCAAAGTAATTTAAACATGACGTAAGCATTAAAAACTTAAGCTATACAAAAGATTTGCAATTGTTTTCTTACGAAAATAACTAAAAAAAGTTCTTGCACAAATCATAAAAGAAAGCTAGAAAAATACGAAATCATACATGAAAGGAAAAAAGACCGGATAAAAATTGCCGAGATTATTTTAAACAAAATATAAAAAAAAATCAAAGCGCCTTTCGTATTAGCTTTGGTAAAGTTTCAAATTTGAAAAGCACAATGAATTTATAAATGAGAAAATTATTAAAAAATCAAAATGATGAAAAAGATTTGACAAATATTTTCCCACCTAAAAAATGAAAAAAAAGTATTGTACAAAAGTAATAAAAGAAGGCTAGGAATGAATGAATTTTAATTTTATTTTAACGATGATTGATTAAACCAAACGAACGAGTAATTTCAAATTCTCTGGATTTTATATATTTTGAAATAAGCATAAATCTCTCTTGTATTGATGTATTTTAACATATATTCTTGAGAGTTTTGGCTCTTATTTTCAAAGGTCAGTCTTTACCTACCTTTCATTACCGCGTATTTACTGTTGGGATTCAAGACTTGAAACATCCCCCTCTTTTCTATGGGTGAAAACCTGTATGTTTTGATCTAACACGTTTTGATCTAATTGTCATTTAAAATCCTTTTTTTTTATTCAATATGTTATTGCTCATATTTAAACGAATATCAGAAGGCAATATTCTTTCTACAAACACTTGTGTCTATTCCAGTTCCCCCCATGGTTATGGTCTCAAGTCAGTTAGAAGGTATTCCCCCGGGAGGGAAGTACTACTTGGATTTCACGTGGAAGTTTATCCAAAGGCTATATTTTACTGAACTACTGGAAGGGGAAAAATAGGCTACTTATAAACAGTAATTGCTTATTTCGGTAACAATATTTAAACTTTTACATTAGTACATGTACTCTGTTTGAAAAGGGAATACATTTTTTGAACAATCACTGTAAAATTAAATTATATTTTAATTTGGCTAGGTGTGACTTTTCAACTGAATTGAGAATGATATTCAAAAAATAAAGGAGATGATTTAAACTTTAAATTTGGCTTATCATTTCCCTAAACACATGCAATCAAAATTTTGAGATAGCAATTGTTTATCAGCGTAGCTGAAAGGTCCAGAGAATATTTCTTTGAGGATGAAAGCCCCCGTCACCACAGCCCTCAGGGCAAGGTTTGTAAGTTATGCCCTGGAGGCATTTAAGGTTTTATAGAAAGGGTGATCGTATAAAATTGGAGGAAGCTCATTTGATCGAAAGTCAGAAGATCTAGTGCCCTTTTTAAGTTTCAAAGTGATCGGAGGGCAGTTAACCCCCCTTCCCCCCCCCACACACGTCGTATTTTCCAAAAAGCATCGGATAATTTTGAATCAAAATAATTTTGCATCTGAAATTTTGGGATAGCCACTTGTTCAAAAACAGTCAAAAGATCACAGAAAAAGGCCTCTGGGGTTGACACTACCCCCTAGAGTCTGGGGGTGAGGGTTGTAAGCTATGCCCCGGAGCCATGTAAAATTCTTATGGAAGTAATGGTCGTTTGAACTTTATAAGAGGCTCTTTATTAGAAATATATTGTTCTAGTTTAGTGTAAAAGTCGAAAGTGATGGAGGGCAACTAGTCCTCTCCCCTACATACTCTTTTCCCCAAACGCATCCGATCAAAATTGTGAGATAGCCATTTTTATCACAATAGTCCAAGCAACATATAGCAACGTCTTCATGGTGGACACAATCCCCCAGAGCTCAGGGGCAAGTGTTGTGAGTTATGTACCAGGGCATATGAAGTTCTTATGGAACGGGTGGCTGCAGAAACTTTGGATCGGAAGGGGTTTGTTTGGTAGTAAATTGGAAGGCCTGGTGCCCTTTTTAAGAGTCAACAGTAAATGGAGGGTAACCATATTTCCCCATGCCTATCATTCCCCAAAACACATCCAATCAAGATTTTAAGAGAGCTATTTTGTTGAGAATTGTTGAAAGATCCAGTAAATATGTCTTCAGGGATGTCAACCTTCCCAGAGTCCTTGGGGCAATTCGTTCATTGTTTACATATAGTATATGCTATTAAGAAAGGTATGTATTTTGAACTTTACTTTCCAAAAAGACGAAGGACATTCAGATAAGCCTTTCAGGGAACGTTGAGTAGAGTGTTGAACTGAATCAAAATTCGTTATCCGTATACGGATTGTCAGAAGGGCTTAACTCAGGAATAACTGAGTATGTTAATTTAGAACTTTCAGGTAATAATAAGAGAGATGATCAAAAAGGCAATATTTGTGTGCTACCACTACTACTGCTACTAAACTACTACATGTCCAATATTGAGGGAAATAAATCACAAGATGCCGAGTGCATGTATTTTGTCAAAAGATTGTATCTCGAGGAATAATTTGGGCATTAAGATGCAGCTTTCTGAGTAGGCTTAAAGGGGAAGACCATCTGACCGAAAGGCAATATGTGCACGCAAGTAATAATACTACTGTCACTGCTACAGTTACTGCTGCTCCTAATTCAACTACTACTTCTATTGCAACTACTTGAACGGCTAAAAGCATTGAGATGAAAATTTCAAAAAGTATGTAAATATACAGGTAATCAAAAGGACAAATCAGAAATGCCGCTGCAATGGCTAATTGTATTAAGTTGAAACTTCCAGGACTTGATGAGAGGGATTTTCAGCTGACCATAAGGCAATTCGTTTTAATGCTCCTGCTGCTACTAGGACTACTGCTAATACTATTAATAATACTACTAGCAGTACCATTACTTCTGCTGTGGCTACTATTACAACTATACCTAATGGTATGAAGGTGAAGGAATTGGGAGGGGAGAAGGTGAAGTGAATCATAACACGCCATCTCTAAGTAAGTTGTCAAAACGGTGTAAGAGCAATATCTCAGGAATAGTTTGGCGTGTGGAGTTAAAACTAACAGGGCTTGTTATGGGGGATGTCGAACTAATCAAAGGGAAATATTTGCATTTTAATGCTAATTTTTCTACTCTATTAAGTAGAAACATCTAATTAAGACTTCTAAGGGTAAGTTGTGGCGGATAAGGGTAAGTTGTGGCGGATGGGTGTAAATGTCCAGAAAGAACAGTTGTTGTCTGTGAACCGTTTTAGACTTCCGAACGCTGCCCGGAATATACAGACACCTACAACTGTTGCGCCAGTTCTCGTTAAATTTGCAACTAAAGATACGGCGTATAATATTTTCAGAGCGAAATCAAAGCTGGCGAAATCAGGTGTATTCGTCACTGAATATCTTACGAAAATGAAAAAAGCGATTTTTGAAGGTGCGAGAAACAGATATGGTGTAAAAAACGTGTGGTCTGATCGTGACTGTGTTTACAAATGTGAGCAGGGTGATAGCCACCCAACACGAATCTGCTCACTTGTTGACACTCTTTAGTGTTTTAGTAAAAGTTGATTATTTGTGTTTTTTGTTTGTTTTATTTGTTTTTTCTTTCTTTTTTTTCTTTCTTCTTTTTTTTTTTGTTTGTTTTTTTTTTTTTAGAAAAGAGAAATTATTTTATTTCCTTACTTATGTTGAATGATTTTTCTTCATTTAATAGATTTAGGCGTAATCCGCTCTGTATTGAAGATCATTTAGAGGCTCAAATTAGAAGTGATGATTTGCCTATTATTAATTCAAAGCCTCTTCGTGAGAGTTTTTATATATTGCCGTGGCAAGTTAGTGGAGACACGTCGCTGTGTCTTTGCACGTGGAATTGGCACCTTACTACGGGGTATTTAGATGTTCTGCAGATGATTGAGATATCTTCCTCAAAATTTGATATAATGGGTATTTGTGAAACTTTTTTGAGTTCTGACCAATCTCTCTCGGCTTTTTCTTTCCTAGGATATGATTTGAGGTAGGGAACCGATCAACTATGAACCGAGGAGGCCTGGTATTTTTGATTAAAAAAAATATGAAGTATATGGTGAGGGAGGATTTGGGTGTATGGATAGAAGGTAAGATTGAAAGTTTTTGTTTGGAATTAGAAATTGGAAAAAGGAAAGTCTTAATTAGTGTGGTGTATAAGCCACCCAGTGCTCGCCTGGATGAGTTTGTAGCAGGTTTTGATGAGTTGATGAGGTTGGTTTCGTCTACAAGCATGGATTTTGTTTTGTATGGGTGATTTTAACTATAATCTTTTAGATCTTTCAGGTGATAATTTGGATTTTTTTAATTATATGATTTCAAGTGACCTTTACCCTTTAACTTGTCTACCTACCCGAATCTCTACTGATTCTGCGACCTTAATTGATAACGTTTTTGTGGGACCTAGCTATTTGAGTCAAAGCTTTGCAGATGTGATAGTATATCCAGGATCAGATCATCTTCCGGTAATTGCTCATGTGACGTGTCTGAGAAAATGACGTATCCTAGCAAAAAAAATACTGACACGTGAGCTGAAAAAGCAAAATCTGAATAACTTTGCCGAGGTGTTGAGCTGTATCAAGTGAGACTCAGTTCTGGGGATTTCTGGTGATTCTTCTCTAGCGTAAAATCAGTTCATGTATATTTTCCAACCGATTTATGAGAAAACATGCCCATTGCGCTTGACCAAACAAAAGAGGGACGATCCCCGCAAGCCGTGGATTACGGAGGCAATAATAGACATGATAAAAAAAGGAACTTGTTATATGAGCAATATCTTAATAGTCAGGATGACGCAGTTTTGCAGAGTTCAAGCGAGTGAGAAATAAGGTGAACAGTATGAGAAGGCAAGCAAAGAAAAAGTATTTTGAAGAAAAGTTTTCTGATAGTAAGAGAGATACCAAAGCCACATGGCAGGTTATTAATGAGTTTATGGAAAATCAGAAAAGTAGTCAGTCGCCTTGCATTGATATAAACGGAAGTTATGTGAGTGATAAAAATGTAGTCGCGAATCATTTTGGCCAGTTTTATTCTCAGGTTTGCTCGTCTGTTCAAGAGAGTGTAAGGTGGGACAGGGGAAATTTTATTAGCGAGGAATTCGTGGACTCTCGTGGAGACACTGTTGAGCTCCAGTTTGAAAAGTGCACAAGTGATGAAGTGATTCAAATAGTGAAAAATATAAAACCAAATTCTGCTCGAATAGATGGCGCGAATCTGAGAACTTTTAAAGCTGTGTTAATGCTTATACTACCATGTATTCTCCATATTATTAATTTATCAATGGTAACAGGTACCTTACCAGAAGTGTTGAAGCAAGCTAAAGTTATCCCGCTTTACAAAGGGGATGCCAGGTCAGATGCTGGAAACTGGAGACCAATATCGATGCTGCCTTTATTGTCAAAAATTTTAGAAAAAGTGATTCATCGCCGTCTATATGACCATCTCTCGAAACATAGCCTACTCAGTGACACCCCCAATTCGGGTTCCGATAAGGTCATTCCAATAGTCATGCTGCCATTCATCTTGTTGATTTGTAAATAATTGTTTAGTAAAAGGTGAAATCCCCCTAACAGTATGTTTTGATTTTAAGAAAGCATTTGACACTGTAGATTTTAAAATTTTATTGCAAAGATTAGAATGCTTAGGTGTTAAAGGAGTGAGTTTGAAGTGGTTTGAAAGTTAATTGTGTGGGAGGTCTATTAAAGTAATGATTGATGATGCTATTTCTTCCCCTTATCAAGTGTCGTGTGATGTGCCACAGGGATCGGTCTTTGGTCCACTTCTATATCTGGTTTATGTGGATAGCAGGAGGTTTTATATTCCAGATTGTTGCTTAACGTCATTCGCTGATGACACTGCAGTTACGTTTACTGTCGTTGTTTGGATAGTCTCGTGTTGAAAGTGAATTGTGTTCTGATAAATTTCCATGTTTTTACTAGTTTGAGTTGGTTATCAGTTAATGTTACAAAGACTAATTTTATTGTATATTCTAGAGTAGGCAAGCCCAGTTATATTGATGGTAGAATTCTGTTTAATATTAAGCCTGTAGTTCAACTCCAAGAAATCCGGTACTTTGGGTTTTACATTGATTGTAATTTTTCGTAGAAACGCCACAGTAATGTTGTTGCCGCAAAGGTTGCAAGTGGCCTTGGAGCGATTCGTCGTTTTAAAAATTTCTTACCTCAGAGTGTTTTATTGATTTTATACCATGCTTTGATCCACCCATATGCTTCGTATGGCTGTATGTTATGGGCAAGTAATTTTTATGTGAATTTTAAACGTGTTAAGACTCTTCAAAATAGAGCGATGCGTCTTATTGGTGGGTATGTTGAAGGTGTAAATAACACTTCAGCTTGCTTCAACAAGTTGCAAGTGTTGAACGTAGGACAGCTACGAGACTACCAAATAGGAATTTTTGCTTATCAATGCTGGAATGATGTTAGTCCAGAGGTTTTTCGTGATTATTTTAATGACAATAGGTCTTTGCACCATTATGAAACTCGTCATGCTAGTGATTTCATTGTTCCGAACAGAAGTGGAACCAGGGCCGGCTTCCATGCTAGATTTTAAGGACCTAATGCGTGGAACTCTATTCCGGAGAGCTTTCGGGTGGCTGAGCACCTGGGGTTATTTAAAAATAAATTGAAAAAATATTTGTTAGGTCAAGGTTCATAGTTTTTTTTTATTATTATTATTATTTATCTTTATTATTATTATTATTAAATGAAATGATGAGAGATTGATTTTTTTTTGGTTTTTAGTGTTTTTTGTTTTTTATTATTATTATTATTAATTTTTTTTTTTATAGTTAATCATTAATTATTAAATGAGTTGTATGTACCCGCCCAGTCGCAAGTGCTTTTTGGTATCTTTCTTGGGGCGGGTATTGGCATATTTGTTAAATGTATTTTGATGTTAAATAAAATGAACTGAACTGAACTGACAGAAGGCACTATGTTTATACTATTAATACTACGATTGCAGTTATGTAATTCAGGATACTAAGGACATTAAGGTGAAACTTTTAGGGAACGTTTTGAGGAAGTTTCAATTAAAGAAAAAACTATATGTGTGCAGGCTTTCAAAGGGGCATATAAGCATTCTCATAGGCAGCACCGCTTTATAATAGCTAGAAATGTCATTAGAACTTTTAAAGGAGCTAATTCGATAAAAATTAAAAATTCTAATGCCCCTTTTAATGGTAAACAGAGATTGGAGGCCAAGCAGGCTTTTCCAAAGCCGGTTCCTTTTCCAAACACAACCAGTCAAAATTTTGAGACAACTATTTCGTTCAGCATAGTAGAATGGTCTAAAATTAAATGTTACTTTAAAACTAAATCAAAAGTCACTAGTCATAAGGTTAGTCATAAGTTGATTCCTGGGGCTACTGCTAATGCTACTTCTACTCTTACAATTTAGATAAATCAAAAGAGGTATAAGTGTATCCAGGTTGTCAAAGAGCATAGATAGATTGTTCTGGAAATAATATTAAGTTTTATTTTTCAGGTGAAATTGAGTAGGTGTTAAATTAAATTTAAAAATACAATTTATGTCCAAATTAAAATTGTTGAAAAAGTATCTCCAACATGCAAATAGCAAGCCAAATTATAGATTCTTATAAAAAACAATGAAAATATACAAAATATTATTTTTTTTCAGGAAAAAGACTATATCAAAAACACCAAACAAAAAAAAAAATGATGGTATTATACTTTTTATTGTAATCTTTTGACGCTTTCTGCTGAAGAATTTTGGCACAATAAGGGTCAAAATTTTGCCGATAAAAATTCTCTGCTCTTCTTTGCCTTGCTAGTTAGATCCATCCTGGATCCACTACGTACTAGCATCAAAAGATACAATTTCATAAAATTTTATTCAGCGCGTCCCCAGGTGGCGGATAGGGGAACGTCCTCTAGATATGCAGGGCACCTCCCGGTAGGGAGGCGTGGACAAAGGGTAGACCCGGTCTCTGGGGGTCTTGAAATATAGCTGGAGCACCCACGTCTGGGGGCCATAAGTTCAGGCGGAGGAGGTGGAAGGCCCCTCTTATGTGCACTGGGCAGGGCCCATCGGCGTATGGATACGTCCCGCCAGTCACAAACCTTCTCCCAGCAATGGGAAAATTGCAGGTGATGCAGGACGCCAGAAGGGCACATTATCGGTAGTAGATATAGCCAGCCCCTGCTAGGGATGGAGAGTAGTGGCTTACCGCCGTCCTGAAATTAGCCAAGAAACCTTCTTTCCTATAAAACATGAAGTAAAAACGATCAAGAACAAGAACCAATGCCGGGGCATCTGCCCATGCGTCTAACCACGTCCGGGGCATCCGACGAAGTTACCGCGTCCGGGGCAACCGACGAAATTACCGCGTCCGGGGAAACCGACGATATGAGGACCGAGAATCTCCCTTTAACAATGTTGACAACTCCAAAACCGGAGGCTATGCTTTCTCCTAAATTGATTTTATCTGTTGGAACCCTGAACGTTAGGACGCATGCTAAACAAGGGAAAATAGATCTTGTCCTAAATGAACTAAACCGATATAAATGGGATATTGTAGGACTTTCAGAAACACATCTCCCTAGCGCCGGCGAAGAAAGGATCGGCAACACTATTCTGATAGTGTCTGGGAGAACCGATGGCATCCATCGCCAAGGTGTTGGCTTTTTGATGTCGACTAAGGCACGAAGATCCCTGATTTCCGTAACGCCTGTGTCAGAACGGTTCATTATGATACGAATGAAAGGATCACCGATCAAAATCACGATCATACAAGTCTACGCTCCTGACTACAGAAAACCAGATGAAGAGTCTGACACTTTCTACCTTCAATTGCAAAGCCTAATTGACGCAGTTCCCAAAAAACACCTTGTTGTTGTCATTGGCGACTTCAATGCTATTGTTGGTAACGATTCTGCTGGAAATGAAGATGTTATGGGTAAATTTGGCCTTGGACGGCTTAACAAGAGCGGAGAACGCCTTATTGAATTTTGCAGAGACAGTGATCTAGCAATTACCAATACTCTCTTCAAACATAGAGAACGTCGTAAGGCGACATGGACTTCGCCAGATGGAAAAACCCGTAATCTTCTTGATTATGTGCTAGTCTCTAGGCGGTGGAAATCATCTGTACTAGATACTGTCACCCTCGGAGGTGGCGATTTCGACAGCGACCATTCCCTCGTCATGTCTGCACTAAAGATACGCCTGAAATCTTTCGCAAAGCTGAATAATAGACCCGCTCGTTTCAAGACACATCAAAGACCCTCAAACTCGCCAAACCTACATCGATGAACTGTCTACTCAAATATCGGACCTTCTTTCTAATATTTCTGTAACTCTATCTAAAGAGGATATCAGTAAACTGGTCACAAACTCCTCTAAGATCATCAGCAAAGTAGCAATGTCCGCCCTAGGAACCAAAAAGGGTGATAAAAAGCCTTGGATAACCAACGAAATCATTTTATTATGTGCTGAGAAACGAAAACACCATAACAGGTCAGACAGAGAGAGCAGGGACAGATATAAGCAGTGTGACCGTACTGTAGAATAAGCCACCCGTAGAGCCCATCGCACCTACATTAAAGACAAATGTGAACAGTCTGAGGCTGATTTTAAGAAAGGCGATTCATACTTCATGTATAAGAGAGTTCGTGAGCTAACAAGCAAGAAAAGCCTCAGTTCTTGTGCACTGTTAGATAAAAATGGCTCTCAGATACAAAACATAGAAGGTATCCGATCGAGATGTATGGAGTATTTCAAAGAAAGGCATAATCCTGATATCTTTCCAAACCCTGCTGTCCTGGACCTCTTTCCCGTTACTGTCTCAGACCCCAGCCCACCTTCTCTCCGTTCTGAGGTCGAGGATGCCATCCAAGCGCTGAAGACTAACAAGGCCCCTGGCCCGGACGGGATACAGGCAGAACTGCTGAAAGTCCGGTGTGAACCACTTATAGATGATATCACACAAGATGGTTTCCGGTGCCTGGCAAAAGAGTCATTTCCCAACTTCTTGGTGCGAAGCCACAATTGTTCCACTACACAAGAAGTGGTCAAAGGCAATATGTGATAATTACCGTCCTATTAGCCTAACAAGTCAAACTGCCAAGATCTTCACCCGGATTATACTCCAACGGATGAGAGCCGTGTCATCCTTAGTCATCCAAGAATACCAAGCCGGTTTTCGCCCTGGGAGATCGACCGTTGATCAAATTTTCACTGTTCGGCAAATTTTAGAGAAATATCTGGAATTCGGTCGCAACCTGTATCAGCTCTTCATCGACTTTAGGCAAGCATTTGAACTTATTTGGAGAAATGGCCTGTGGCATATCCTCCTCCATTACGGAATCCCACGAAACCTAGTAGATCTTATCAAAGATATTTACTCAAAATTTGGGAGTCGCGTCATGACTAGTGAAGGTCTAACTGACAGTTTCCAGACTTCCGCAGGGGTCCTTGAAGGATGCCTTTTGTCTCCAGAGCTATTGAACCTTTTCTTCACAGCAGTCTTATCCCTGGTGGAGACAACTTGTGGCGCACGTATAGGGGATATTCAGATAGATAAGCTAGCCTACACCGACGATATTGACGAAATGGATGAAACACCCGAGGATCTACAAGCCGTTGCTAACGACGTCTTCGAAGCCGCTAGTTCTTTTGGAATGATCATAAATGTATCAAAAACAAATGCTATGTGCTGCTCACGAAAGCCGCAGGATATAGTAAAGCCAGACCTGAAAATTAATGGAGAGAGTATCCAGTGGGTTGACGAGTTCCCTTACCTCGGTAGTCTGATCACCAGCGACAACAGTCTATCACAAGACATTAAAAGACGTCTCGCCCTCGCGAGTTCCAGTTTCAAGGGCCTTATGCCCATATGGCGAAGCAAGGATTTGTCTCTGCGGCTTAAGACACGACTTTTTGATACGCTGATTATCCCCATCGCAATCTACTCATGTGAAACATGGACACTGAAGGTAAATGACAATCATCGACTCGCAGCATTTGAAACTGAGTGTCTCTGCCGCATCGTCGGGATCACTTACCTTGATAGAATCTCAAATGTCGAATTTCTCGAGCGCCTTAAAGTACAACAAACAATTCTCATGAAGATCCAGCTCCAGCAACTTCGATGGCTCGGTCGTGTACAACGGATGAGTCGGTCCCGTCAACCAAAAATCACCTTCGTAGGCCAAATTCACGGTTCTCGTCCTCGTGGTCGTTCCCCAAAAAGGTGGGAGGAAAACTTTGCACCTTACCGCCTCTCGGATCTTCTTCGCCTAGCAGAACACCGTGAAGCATACGAAAGGCACACCCACGCCGTTACGAAGAAACAGGCCCCAAGACGACCTTCAAGGACGGATGGGACTTAAGTCAAGTAAGTCAAGTCATTTGAACTTTTAAACAGAATAATTCAAATTCATTCGGTGGTCTATTTTAGTCTTGTTGAAAACACTCTGAATATTCTTATCCTTAAATTCTGAAAGGATGTGTTTTCATATCCTACAACAGGAATTCGTGGTGTCAAAAGTGATCGGAGGGGCCCCCTTTGACCTTTTTCCCTACACTCATCTGATCAAATTTTTGAGGTAGTGATTTTTTTCTTCAAAATTGCCCAAACGTCAAATATCCATAACTTAGGGGTTGAACCCCCCTCGCAGTTAGACGAGGGTTTTGTTAAATGTACGTTTAGACGAGGATTAAGTTAAGCGAGGATGAGTTCAACAGGTGTTGAGTTGCACGGAGATATAATTGAAGGGACTGGAGTGAAATGGGGTTGAATCGCACTGGGGTTGAGTTAAAGGAGGTTGATTTAAGCGGGAGTTCAGCTGAGTGAGGGTAGAGTTAAATAAGCTCAGTTGCATGTCATTCATTTAAATGTGGGTTCAATTACAGGCAAAGCCATTTTTCTTGCTTTTCTTGGGATCAAATATCTAAAAACAAATATGCAGATCAGGAATGGTTTTTTTAAGGTCGACAAAAACACTGGACAAACAAAATTTGGTGCGTAAAATTACCTCCATTCTTCAGCTCTATAAGACAAAATATGTAAATGAAAATGTAAATGGAACAAGATGTAAATGCAAAAAAAGGAAATTAAAAAAATTTGAATAGAGCAACTTAGATAAAACGAAACCGATAAAATAAAACGACATGGAAAGCCAAAACAACAACAAATTAAAAACCAAAAATCCCCTTCTTGATCCTCACTTCTTTATATTTTTTAAAATGTTTCTTTTGTTGTGTTTTTCAAGACATACAATTATTTTGAAGAGATTAATTTATCAGATAGTATCGTTTCTGTCTGGCACCATGTATGACAAGAAAAAATGGCTTTTTTTTTTTTTTTTTTTTTTTTTTTTTTAATTCCCACCTCCTCTCCTCTCGACAACTTTCAAATTTTCTTTAACAATATCTCATAATTTATTTAATGTCACCTACTCTTTTCTTAAAAAACATCTTCAAAAAAATCCATATATTAAATTTATATAAAATTGAGCATTCCAAAATATATCAGGTTATAAAAATAAGAGGTATACTACATTTCAAATTTCATATGCCTTTTAGGTTCATCCGATATCTCAAGCTGCCCTTCCCCCTTAGAGCACCCCCTTCATCGTGACCTTAAATTACACTTTTCAAATCTTTTTCATCAACAACTATTTCCCCCGATTTATAATTTACTTTTACCCCCATCCCCCAAAATAACAGTATATATATAAAAAAAAGAAAAAAAAAGAGAGAGAAAGAAATGAAAAACTCTACCTTTACAAAAAAATACTAATAGGTAGAATGTCTCATTATCCCTTCACTTCATTTCCTTTACCTTTATTACTCATCTTACCTTTCCCCTTTGGCTGCTCAATTCTCTTTAAACTTTATCTTTATCTTACTTTTAAAACTTCTCAAATCCCTTTAAAACTTTATCTTTATCCTACTTTTAATACTTATTTATAGAAAAAATGGCTTTTAATTTTCTCTAAAGCTACTAAAAACTTTGCAATCTTTAATAGATCATCCCGTTTCCACGATTCTAATACCCAGTGAAAATATAAAATTTGCAGCTTTTACCACTTTGAAGCTACTTACCGATGGTAGCCAACATAACAGATCCAAAAGCTGTAGTGTTTTCCCGGAACACAACTATAATGTTTGATCTGTGTCCCGAAAATAAAATCACGTACTAAAATAAAGTGTTTCAAGTTTTTTTCTTAGTAAGACCCTTGTAACCATTTAATTATTACGAGAAGGGTATTAAGAGAATAAAAAGCCACCTGCTTTTCAAGGGTAGTATTGCTCGTTATGATTTTTAATGTCGGTTTTACCTTGGATTTGAAAAAAAAACGTTTTCTTTTCAATTCAGCCACATGCTCATTCTCAAGCCAATTTTGTCGTCTAAGAACTTTTGCAACTATAGTGTTATTTTGTATGCCACTTAAGTGACAAAAATGGTCCTAGGCGTTTACCCATCCCCCGGCGTTTAATCCCCCTGAAAATACCGACCCCGGATATTACCTCTGGGAAATAACCCCTCCCCCCTGTGGAAAATACCCTCCTACGGAAAATACCCCCGGAAAATGCCCCTTCAAAAATACCCCTGTGGAAAATACCCTCCTACGGAAAATACCCCCGGAAAATGCCCCTTCAAAAATACCCCTGTGGAAAACACACCCAGAAAATACTCCCTTCCGGAAAATACCCCCCACCTCCCAATGGAAAATAAGGCTTTACAAATTTGAAAATTTCATTGGAGCTTGTTTTTTCCGTAGGGGGAAGGAATTTTGAGTACCTGTGTATTATACGCCACTCACTCAAGTCTACGCTGCGTAAAACTCGAGAACTGACCGGTTTCTACAATAATTTCTTTCAGCTTAGCATGAGGCAAGACAAAGACAAGGGACAGAAAAGGTCGGAAATATATAATTTGGGTTATATGCCTGCACATAAGGGGGGGGGGTGGTAAAGTATTAGGACAGTTTGAAGTCAGAAAACAATTTCTAGTTCACAATACGCAGAATGATTGTACCTAACCCATTTTACATGCATACCCGTTATACTTTACCCCCCCCCCCTTCCTAATGCGCAAATATATAGCCCCAATTTGTTTCAAAAGTAACGAATGAACTACCGAAGAAACGGGTTTGTTCTCAAGTTTTATATAGCGTAAACTTGAGTAAGTGGCGAATAATACACAAGTATCAAAATTCCTTCTCCCTACGGAAATTAACTCAAACAAAATTCTCAATTTTGGAAAGCCCTATTTTCCACGGGGGGGGGGGTATTTTCCAGGGGAGGTATTTACCGCAGGAGGTATTTTCTGGGGGGTTCTTTTCCGCGGGGGTATGTTTCACGGTGGGGGGGTGTTTTCTCGGGGTATTTTCTTCGGGGGTATTTTCCGTGGGGGTGGGGTATTTTCCGGCGGTAAACGCCGGCCACCGGCAAAAACAGCCCCTTTCAACAGTATCATTTATGGCAAAAGATGCGACAAAAAATAAGTATATCAGAATTGAATGAAGGAATGGTGGTTTAAAGTAATAAAGGAATATTGGATAAAGGAATAAAAAAATGTAGAATATTTTATTAGTATTAAGAAGTCCTAAAACTGCTACATCCAAGTTACAGACTGTTTAATCCTTTAATTTAGGAAAGTGTAGCCTAATCTTTGTGAATTGAGTTAAATAACTTTTTCAACAAAATAGGTTTTCAAACAAAAGTAAAGATTTCAAGAAAAAAGTAAAGCACAAATTTCCCAAGCGTAAACTGCTACTACTACTAACAACTCACCTCAGCACCAAGCCACCTAAGGCCAACACAGCTAAGCATGCTCCTCCTCCATCCTAATCTATTAAAACCTCCCTCCTTACACCCTCCCCGGAATTCCCCATTTACCTTATTTTTTTCTTTACATCATACCACCCCAGCCACGGACGACCTGCTTTCCGTTTAGCCCGTGACGATTTGCTGAAAAAGACGATACTTGAAAATCTGTCATCTTTGATCCGCAGAATTTACCCAAGCCTTATCAACCTTTATCCCATTATAGCCTAGAAAGAGGGATTGAGCCACAATTGTGATGTAGCCTACTCTTTGAAATACGGCCGGTCAGCCGGGTACACAAAACAATAATTTGGAAATTGCTCTGGAAAAGATTTAGCAAGTCTTCCTCCGGTTTTCGGAATGCCCATGCTTCAAAACCATATTTGACCACTGTGTACACTGTAGCTTCCAATATTCTAATCTTGCTTCACAAAGTTATCTTCCTCTTCTTGCAAACTTTTTTCAACTGTGAAAAAAAACACCCTAAGTCCTGGCTATTCTACTTTTAACATCTTCACTGCTCCCACCGACTTTACTAATAAGACTACGAAGTTGATTGAAGATCTCCACTTAATCGATCTTTTCGTTATCCACTGTCACCTTTTCATCTTCACTGATTCCAAGCCTCGGCGACTTAGTCTTTTTAATAATAATTTTAAACCTATTTTAGCACCTCGAGTTCGAAAAATCCTTAAGACTTCATTTGTTTTGCTCGCACTTTCATGTAGGATGTTTAAATCATCGGCGTAATCCAAGTTCAGGAAAGCTTTTCTTCTCAATTTCATTCCGTGTTTTCCCATTGTATTTCCTGTGCTCCTTAAGACAAAGTTCATCAAATGATAAAAAAAATGGGGATAGAACACAACACTACTTAATTCCTGATATAATAGGAAACCAGCTACTAACCTCATTTCCTATCTTAACTGCAGCAGTATTGTTCTTATACAAAGCACTAATCACTTTAGCATATTTGTCTGGTATACCATACAAAGATAAAACCTTTGCTAAAGTTCTTTTATCAACTAAATCGAACGCTTGCTTATAATGTATAAGCATGGTGTTTGATAACTCAGATACTTCACAATTATTAACCTAAGAGTGAAAATATAGTCGACGCATCCACTACCCTTTCTAAAACCGCACTGTTGTTCTCTTAAAACACTGTCAACAGCATCTCTCAGTCTAAAAAATATCATAAAACTAAATAATTTGCTACCTAGAGTCTACAGAGAGGCTAATGCCTCTTGAATTACCACACTCTCTCTTATCACCTTTTTTACATGGGGGTTTAAATAAGGTTTTCATAAAGTCACTAGGTCCTTCCTCTTTTTCAAAATTCTTATTCATAATCCTCAATAGCTTGTTTCTAACCTCATAGCCACCATATTAAAGAAACTGATTTTCCACATCATTAGAACCTGGGACATTTTTTTTTTTAATCCTCTTAGTACTGTCAGTAATTCTTCCTCACAAAAGAAATCTTACTCCAAATCCAAGGTGTCAAAAGCTTTTTGGTGTTCCTCTTTATCTTTTCCTGTAACTCTATCCCGGTTCAGCATATTGTCGAAATGTTTTTCCTATTTCCCTTTAACTCTTTCCTTGTCACTGATTGTGACCCTTTCTTATATTTAACAGGGACAGCTCCAGATTGACTACTCCTTCTCAATTTAATAGCATGCCAGCACACTATTTTACCATTATACCATGTAGCTGCATATTCCAGAACCCCGGCAGTTTTATCTATGGTCGCCGCTTCAAAACTCCTTAATTCATATTTTCATACTTTCTCTTCTTTCTTTAAGTTCCTCTTATTTTCATATAATCCATCACTCGGATAGTTCTTATACAAGCCCCTTCTCCTCTCTATTAAACATAAAGCCTTTTACTTGTATCTTCAACTGCGTTCTTAACTTTCTTCCCTAATATACCATCAGTAATTTCACAAATTATTTTCTTAAAATTAATCCATCTATCAATAAATATTTAATACCCAAAACAAACCCAAATCAAAATAAATATCCAAGTAAAACTCAAAAGCATCAGAAAGTAATAAGAGTAAGGCTTACACCCCCGTACATTCTAAAGACCAGACCATAATTTGTACTTTACTGACAAAAATCCTTATTCGAGCTGTTTTGTTACTATTTTTCCTAATATCCAAAAAAAATTAAGTAAATCACCTTTATCACAACGATTACTAAAAAAAAGTAATGGATCTGGATTGACAGTTTAATGTATATACTGACATTCATTCCTGAAAGTCTTAATAATATTGGATTTAATAAATTAAAAAATGAAAAAAATTGAAACATGTTTTGTTTTCAGTAAAGTGCAATATTATGTTCTGTTCTTTAAAGGCACTGGTTGTATAATCCCTAATCCTCTTAGTTCACCTCGTTTTGAGTTTGTCTTAGTTATTTATTGTTTTTTCTTTTCGCTTTTTGTTTCATCTATTTAATGACGGTGTTTTATGGTAGTTTTACGCTTGGAGGATAATTATACTTTATTTCTTTTTAGCTTTGGCTTGGAGTAGCTCTTCACTTTTCTTTGAATAAGTTGTTTTGTGGAAAAGATTGAAAAACTAATTTTGTGTCTTTTTTATTGACGTATTCTTTTTCATTGGTGAAGAGAAAAATACTATAAATAACATTAAATACTATATAATACGATATAAATACTAAAAAAATACTATTTCAGTTTTTCTTTACCAAAATTCGTATTTTGGGTTACTATTTATATGTTCCATTAAATGTTTCAATAATTCCTGCCCTTCTGAAAATCTGGACAATCAAAGTATCTTTTGTTAGTATCTTTCAATAGTAGCTGTAGGCTAATAGCAGCAGTAGTAGTAGTAGAATTGGTAACAGAATTGGTAGTAATATTTGTAGCCCTGGGAATTTCAGCTTAATACCCTAAGCCGTTCTTGGGATATTGATAAAACAACCCTTTGATAACCCACATTACCCACAGTAGAAGTCATAGTATCAAAAGTAATAGCAAAAGTATTAGTGATAGCAGTAGTGATATTAGCAGTAAGCAGCATTAGGAACATTATGTATTTTGGGTCAACATTCCCTCCTCCTGATTGTTTCAATCAGAATTTAAGCCGTTTCTGATATATTACTAACATGTCATTTGGATGACCTGCATGCACATAATCTGTTTTGGTTTATTCCAACTTCCCCCTCAATATTCCTGCCAAGTTACATGCATATACTTTTCACCTTCACAAAACGTAAAGTCACAAAGTTTATCTTCAAAAATATGAACAAATCCTTCCATATGCCCTGAAAGTTACAACCTATTGCTCCAAGCCGTCCTTTAGATACTACTGATATAGCCTTTTGGCAACCTACCCACGAAAGCGCGTTTCAATTTAATCCATAAATACATTCTAAGACCACACTGGCTTAAATGACGTAAGAAACCAAGAGAGGAAAGGATATATTAAATGAAAAAATAAAAATCAAATAGGTAAGAAAACAAAGATTTTGTCAGCAAGTGGCAAAATATGAAGACAAAGAACAAGCAAATATTTTGACAAGGACCTTATAAATAAATCTTAAAACGAGTGAAACTTTAATTGAATATGCAAATCAAGCTTGAAACGAGCGAAAATCACTATAAAAAAGAGTTTGGGTGTGACCTCCTTCTCTCACTGTAAAAGTCTAAAACCTACCGCGTCATTGGCGCTTTACTGAAAACTCAAAACAAACAGAAATTAAATAAACGATCAATGCAAACAAACATACAATAGATATTAATGTAAATTAATTAATAAATCTTAAAGCGAGTGAAACTTAAATTGAATATGCAAATCAAGCTTGAAACGAGCAAAAATTGCTACAAACAAGAGTTTGGGTATGACCTCCTTCTCTCACTCTAAAAGTCTAAAACCTACAGCGTCATTGGCGCTTTACTGAAAACTATATGCGTCTTGAACAGTCTTGGAAAGTATAAACAATATCAAATTGAATATTTGATGTATAATGATATTAATTTCTGAAAGATCCATCAGTTCAAAAATTTATTTCACTGTAATTTAATTTGTATTTTCAATGCTGTAAGAACTGAAAAAGAAAATATTTCTAATATAATTCGTTTTCAGTTAAGCACCAATGACGCAGTAGGCTTAGGGTTTTTATTTAAAGTTAGGAAAGGAGGCAGTATCCAAACACTTGTTTGTAGTGAAACTATATTCGTCTTTAACAATTTTAAAAAGAGCTACTAAATTAAACTAAATATTTGATGTATAATGATAATAATTTCTGAAACCTCATCATTTCAAAATGTTACTTTCATTTATACTTCAATAGGAAAATATTTTTTTCGTTTTAAGCTTGATTTTCATATTCAATCTAAGCATTACTCGCTTTAACATCTATTTATTCATTTATATTATTACTTGTTGTATGTTTTTGCTATTAGTCCGGGCGCCACTAAAGCGTATCTCGCTTATTTCTGAGTTGAGGTGATCAGAAAAACACAGTCGGTTTGACAACAGTTTCCGACTATATCGACCACGCTGAATCTGAATATGGGTGGTGGCAAAGCTGGAGGTCACGGCTTGACCTTGTAAAAGCAAAAAAAAGACTCTTTTTAGGCCTATAAAACGTGTACAGACTGTTTATTTTTTTTCTAAGGTTGTACCACTCCGATGTAGTGGCGTGACATCTCATTTTGTTCCTGACATAGTCTTCTCATAGAATATGTTCGAATTTTTCAGATATCTCGTATAGCCCAGGAGCTATAGGCTAATATTTATTGATTTTCCCCGAAAATCTCAAAATTCAAAGGTTCATTTTCCGCTAAACCACGTATCTTGGACCTTTCTATAATTTTTGGATATTTCATCCTTTTCCAGAATTTACCTTGACTATTTAGCTTCACATTGCCGTAGAGTTCAAAGTTTCAACTGTTCGGTGAAGCCGTCTAGAATTTTTTGAAAAAGTATACGTCAAAATGTATATACAAAAATACATTTTTCCAAAATGATGATATGACATCTTTTATGCTAGAGTTTAACGCCAAATCTGAATATGAACTTTACTTTTCAACCAAATATCAACTTCAGTTGTAATAGGCTAATTGTTTTACTACTCCACCTTGAGATCAAATTTCCCAGGTACGCATTTTGTAGGAAGAAGAAGACGAAAATGATAAAAAGAGCTTTCGTGAAAGAAACAATCTTGTGAACTCTGTTGCTGATTAAACTTGAGGTTGGTAGTATGATTGAGAAGCTGTACTGTTAGTGGTTAGAGCTAAGAATAGGAACTGAACGACGCCTAATGCCTGCCTTATGTAACTCTGTAATGTCATGGATAGGTAGGCTAAATAACTTTCAGATTGCTGGAAATGAGTGAACAGAAACTGAGTATTAGGCTTCAAGATGAAAACTCAAGACCAGGTTGGAATTAAGAATGAGTTTTTATCTCAAACTGTTTGATAGACATTTTGTGATATTTCTATGTAGACTTGGCCTATACTGTAATTAGGCTAAGTTAGATCAGACATTTTTTAGGGTATGTTAGTCTTGATGTTGCTGAGACCACCTTAAACCAAGCTACCACAAATCCAATATTTTGGATACCCACGCCAAATGTTGGGTATATCTAACATTTGGCGCAGCCTACCCTAGCCTACAGTTAGGGATATTACTTGTCTTATGTACTACCATCAACATAATGTACTACTTCACCCCTGCAGTAGTATACCATGGGATCTGTACCTCAGAATTTGAGTACTACACCCCAACATCAGTACTACATTAAACATGGTGTAGGTCCTATTATGCTATACCTGGAGTAACAGAAACTGAGTATTAGGCTTCAAGATGAAAACTCAAGACCAGTTAGATCAGACATTTTTTAGGGTATGTTAGTCTTGATGTTGCTCAGACCACCTTAAACCAATCTACCACAAATCCAATATTTTGGTTACCCTACGCCAAATGCTGGGTATATATAACATTTGGCGCAGCCTAGCCTAGCCTACAGTTAGGGATATTACTTGTCTTATGTACTACCATCAACATAATGTAGTATTTCACCCCTGCGGTAGTACACCGTGGGATCTGTACCTCAGAATTTGAGTACTACACCCCACCACCAGTACTACATTAAACATGGTGTAGGTCCTATTATGCTATACCTGGAGTAGTACACTGTTGGTTAGACATAGGTCTCAAATTTTGAGGTACAGATCCTGTGGTGTACTACTACAGTGTTGAAGTAGTATATTATATTGATGGTAATACATAAAATAATTAATATCCCTCACTGCTAGCCTTTGCCTAATCTAGTCGATGCCTATCAACAACTTAAAATATTTACAATAAATTGTTTGCCAGTTAAGCGAGCATGGCCTGAAAGCGAACTGGGACACTAAAGTAAGCCTCCTGTACTTAGCTTAGTTAAACTGCAATGATATTCTGCTCAATTTGGTAAATATGAAGACTACTGGCATGGTCAGCAATGAAAAAAAAGCAATATGAAATGATTTTTGTGTAAAGTTTGTAAAAAGTGGACTTTAAAGACAATTTCTGATGTTTTTCTTTCTAGGTCAACAATGGAAAAGTTAAAGGGAAAACATCTGCGCTTCATGCTTCGCCCCCAAAATAAAACAACGATTAATTTCTCTTTGTGCATTATTTGCCAGAACAAGACAAAGAATGAGAAATTGTATAAGCTTACAGATATACGTCGAGTTGTGAGTGTCCTTCAAGTCAGGTGCAAGTGCAATTTAGCTTACAGAGCATTAAAAAAACAATCTTATGAACCAGATTTTCATGAGAAGGAGCACAAGTGGCACAAAGCCTGTTGCAAAAAGTTCCTCCGTTGTAAGCACCGCAATAAAACTGCTGATCAAGCATCAGCTACTGAAAAAAGCATTCAAATTCCACCAGCATTGTCAGGCAGGACTCAATCCCAAGCTGGGGATGTTGAATTTGACTATAAAACCTGCTGCTTATTCTGTAGTATGAAGGGAAGTACTAAAAATAAGAAACTGAATGTGTATCAAATTTGGACTCTTGATAGACAGAACAAAGTGCGTCAACAAGCAGAAGAACTATGGCAACAAAATCCTGAATTTCTTGCCAGGTGTAAAGATAAAGACCTTATTGCTCTTGAAGCCAAATACCACCAACGGTGTATGTTAAAATTTCTGAGTAGTAAACCAGACAGTGATGGGGCATTCCGTATTAGAGCTGCCATTTGCAGTGAGATGTTGGAAGACATCTGTCACTCCAGTATTTGAGTGACATGAAAACCTATGCCACCTAGCTTGCATGATATCTTTGTCAAAGGACTATTCAACGTGAAGCGGAAAAATTGCAAGATGAATTGTGTTTCCCCAGATCATGCACTGGAATCCACACTCAACCTTGAATCATAATAAAAGGAAGGACTAAAAGGAATCACACTGAACTCAATGGGAGTTGCCAAGTGGACTACCACCATACCATTCTGTGCTGATGTTTCCTCTGCCCTTTGTCGACTTACCGGAATTGAGAGCATGAGTGAATTTGACGGTGAAGGAAGCAAAAATGGAGCCTTTGAGAAGCGCCAAGAAAACCTTGTCAGTAGTGTGGTCTCTGTTGTCGAAGACCATATTGATCCGTTTACATGTGATGAGGAATCATTGGTGAATATCATTTCAAATCAAGTTGCTGATGAGACAGTGGCAAAGAGCCTCCTGGGTGCAGGGGCTAGTGGTTTAAAAGCATTGGAAGCATACTTCGATGGAAAACCCAACCCCTTTTCCAAGGTTAAAGTAAAGACTATGGATTGCGAAACAAAACAGGCCAAACGCTCGACAACCAAGACCGGTAGCAGCGTTCATGCTGAATTGGAAGCTGTTAAAGGATTTTGGTTACTGTTGGCACTAGTCAAGAATCTACGCTTGAGATGCTAAGCAGGATCATGCCGCATGAACTTTTGCCCTACGCCCCAGCAATATTTTGAAGCAGGAGCTGGTGAACGTATTAAACTTCGATCGGGTACGAAGTCAAGTTTTCTCGAGTTCATTCGTACCTCTGCAAGTTTAGAAAGTTGGCCTAGTGAAGTACCGATTAACACGGTCACGAGAACTGGTGTGGTGGTAGATTTCATGCCGTTAATCTGGTCGCAAGTGCCAGACAAAACCGAAACCGTTGAGGCATTTTCGAAACGAATCCTTGCAAGGCTATTAAATCGACTCCTAAAATCTACAACCGAGCTGCATATTGTAGCTGATCGGTATGACGGAGTGTTTGGCCCTGCAAACATGTCCGGGCATCCTATTGTTCTAAAAGACAGTAGTGGATGTCATGAGCGGAGAGGAAATACAGTGACGAAGAGTTTTATCGTTACGAAGAGCATGGTGCTAGAAAACTGGGATATCTTGCTTATGCAGTCAGAGAGTAAGGCAAGACTTATCGAATGTATTTTTGAGTTGTGGAGCCATGTCTGTCTTTCTGAATTAAGATTTACCATTTACCTCTCTGGCGGATTCAGTGACAGAATTAAGGTCCTAAAACTGGTCCCATCCAAAACGACTTTAGATCCAAACCCGGACTGCGATGCCACCTTGTGCAGCACACATGAAGAAGCAGACACGCGTGTGGCTCTCCATGTTGCCGAATGATGCAGAAATGGATGTTCCCAAGTAATTGTTGACGCAAACGATACAGACATTGTGGTCATTCTATTACAGAACTATCGCGACATATTCCTCTGCAGATGTGACCCGGGCTATGAACCCGAGCTCTACGTTCAGTTCCGTGACAAAGTCTTTCCGATCCATACAATTGTGAACAGAACATCGTGGGCTGTTGTAGAGACAATAGGGCTGCTACATTCCATTAGTGGATTTGATACGGTCAGTTTTTTCTTCTCGAAGGGCAAAAAAACATTTGCTACATCTGCTGTTAAATCACAGCTCATTCAAGAAATTGCTGATCTTACACTGAAAGTGAGGAGTGATATCCGAAACATCATTATGTACGAGCCCGAAATCTTACGTATCTGTACGAAATTGGTTGTATCGGTATATAGCAAAAAACAGTCCGAATTTGATTCTCTCAATGACCTCCGAATTAATTTATTTCCCAGAAAAAAAGAACTTGAACAGCTTGCCCCCAACAGATGGTTCTTTCGTATATAACGTCAAGAGAGCTATACTTCAGTGGAGCATTATTCTTCAGGCTGTGATTCCTAAGCCCTGTGTCTTCAACCCACTTGAGTTTGGCCGGACCCATCACGACATTTTAGGAGTCAGTCCAGCGACTTCAGCGCTGACCCCCTGGCCTCTAACTGTCAACAAGGCTTCGACCTTTTGTTACTGTAAAACTGTGTGCAGTAAAAAGTGCCCTTGTTTGGGGATAAAGCCATGCGACATTCTTTGCGAATGTGGTGGGCGATGTGGTGCCGACAGCGACGATTCAGACGAGGATTAGCGGGAGTTTTTTCGTACGTTGGGGGAAAACCGTTGGGATGCGCGGGAACTGTATTTTGACAGGCTTTACTTGTGTTTTTACTCAATTAATTTCAACCCAATAGTATTTTTATACAAGTATTTTAATAAAAATACAAGTATTTTTATATAGATGTACATTACTTCAAGAAAATCAGAGCTTATAGCAAATTAAATAGTATATATCAACTAAAGTTGAAACACGATGACCAAGTCAACACTACCGTTAGACTCGGCGTCAAAATTTAGCATATAAACATGTCTCGCTGTATCATTAAAAAAAAAAATAGGCCTACAACTAAGTAATTAGCCTATAACAAACGAACTTAATATTGGGTTGATAATTAACGTTGATATTTGGAATCTACGCTAAATTCTAGCGTAGAATATTGTGTCATATGACTATTTGGCAAAGATACATTTTCGCATGCATTTTTGTCTTACACTTAAAAAAAAATTATGTGCAGCTTCAACAAACAGCTAGAGCTTGGAAATGTTCGGCAATGTGAAGCTCAATATCCAAGTTAAATTCTGGTAAAAGATGAAAAATCCTAAAAATATATTAAGATACGAGATACGTGCTTTACCTTGAAATAAACATTTGAATTTTGAGATATTCAGGAAAAATTATTAAATATTAGCCTATAGATCCGGGAATATACAAGGTATCGGAAAAAATCAAACATATTCTAAGAGACGACCATATTAAGAATAATAGGAGATGCCATGCAACTAAATTGGAGTGGTACAAACTTAAAAAAAAATAAACAGTATGTACACATTTTATAGGCCAAAAAAGGGTGTTTTTTGGATTTTAGAAGGTCAAGCCGTCACCTCCAGCTTTGCCACCACCCATATTCAGATTCAGCGTGGTCGATATAGTCGGAAACTATTGTCAAACTGACTGTGTCTTTTTGATCACCTAGTTGTCACATTATAGAGGTCTGGCGCCCAAGCTATATGATTGTTTATTTAATTTCTGTTCATTTTGGGTTTCATTTATTCTTTAATAGTAATTTCTGGTTGTTTTGAGTTTGAATTTTAAAAGGTATTTGTATCTGATGAGCTTAAGTCTAAAATGGCCTTTACTTTTCTTTAAAAAATAAATTTTTCGGAAACCCAAAGGTATTGAGGGCGGGAGGGGCTACTTGCCCTCCGATCTTTTTTCACTCTGAGAATATGAGCTACAACTTTTAATTTCCATTCAAACGAACCCTCTCTGAACTTTATACGAGCATCTTTTTCATAAGAACCACAAACGGACCAAAGACATAGTTTACAATGCCTACCCCTGGGCCCTGGGGGGATGTGTCGACACCGGAGTTTTTCTTATCTGACCTTTGAACTATTTTGAAAAAATAGCTCTCTCAGAGTTCTTATCGGGTGGGTATGAGGAGAATAGGGCGTGGAAAGGGGGGCTAGTTGCCCTCCGATCTCTTTTGACTCTTAAAAAATGAACTCGGAACTTCCACTTTCCAATCATATGAGCCCTCTCTGAAGTATATTCGAGCATACCTTCCATAAGAACCATATATGCCCCCAAAGCAATACTTACAACGCCTGCCCTGGGCCCTAGTGGGGTTGTGTTGACATAGGAGATTTTCTTACCTGACCTTTGAGCTATTTTTAACGAAATGACATACGTAAAGGAGTTTTTGTTATATGATCTTTCAACTATTTTTAACAAAATGGCTACCTCAATTTTTTTATTAGATGTGTTTGTGGAAAAGGGCTTGGGGGGCCATTTGCCCTCCAATTACTTTTGACTCTAAAAAAGTGAATTACAACTTTCAATTTCCAATCAATCGAGCCCAGTTTGGTGTATAAATGGAGTGTAGGGGGAGTCTAGCTGCCCTTCAATCACTTTTGACTCTTAAAAATGAATAACAACTTTCAATAAGCAATCAAATGAGCCCTCTAGGAAGTTTATACGATCATCCCTTCCATAACAGACATATATACCCCCAGCGCATAACTTACAACGCCTACCTCAGGGCCCTGGGGGGCTGTGTCGACACCGTTTTTTTTGTTATCTGAACTTTGAACTATTTTTAACAAAAAGTCTATTTTAAAATTTTCATCTGATGCATTTAGGGCGTGAAGGAGGGGGGGGGGGGATAGTTTCCATCCGATCTTTTTGACTCTTAAAAAGTGAACAAGAACTTTCAATTTCCAATTAATGAGCCCTCTCCGAAGTTTATACGAGCATCCCTTCCATAAAAACTATATATGCCCCAAGAGCATTACTCTTAACGCCTGCCTCCGGGTCCTGGCGGGTTGTGTCGACACAGGAACTTTTCTTATCAGACCTTGGAACTATTTTTAATGAAATGGCTATTATAGAAAATTTATCTGATGGGCTTGGAGAAAATGGTGTGTGGGGGGGCATCCCTTTCATAAGAACCACATACGGCCCCAGGACATAGCTTAGCTAAATGCCCGCCCCCGGGTCCTGGGGGGATGTATCGACACCGGAGTTCTTTTATTCGACCTTTGAACTATTTTGAAAAAATAGCTCTCTCAAAGTTCTTATCGGATGGGTTTGAGGATAATAGGGCGTGGAAAGGAGGGCTAGTTGCCCTCCAATCTCTTTGGATTCTTAAAAAGTGAATTAGAACTTTCAATTTCCAATCAAATGAGCCCTCTCTGAAGTTTATACGAGCATCTTTTTCGTAAAAACCATACATGCCCTTAGGGCGTAACTTAGAACGCCTTTCCCTGGGCCCTGAAAGGTTGTATTGACACCGGATTTTTTCTTATCCGACCTTTGAACTATTTTTAACAAAATGTCTATCTCAAAACTTTCATCAGATGGGTTTGGAAAAAGAAGGCGTGGGGGGGGGGCTAGCTTCCCCCGTATCTCTTTGACTATTATAAAGTGAGCTCGGACTTTCAATTTCCAATCAAATGAGTCCTCTTTGAAGGTTATACGAGCATTCCTTCCATAAGACCCATATATACCCCCAAGGCATAACTAAAGACCCTTGCCCCTGAAGACTCTGGTAGGAGTGTCCTAATCAAACATATAATTTCCAGAACGTTTAACTACGTTGAACAAAATGACTATATCAAATTTTTTATTGGATGTGTTTGGGGAAATAATGGGCGTGGAAGGGGTTTCGGTGCCCTTAGAATCACTTTCGACTATTAAAGGGGGAACTAGCTGACGTTTCCACGACAACGCTTTCTATACAAAACCTTACAGGCCCCCATGGCACAACTTACAACCCTTGCCCTGAGGGCTTAGGGGTAGGGGGTTGTTATCCTCAAAGACCTAATTTCTTGAATTTTCAACAACGTTGAAAAAAATGGCTATCTCAAAACTTGGATTCAATGTCTTTGGGGGAAAGGTGGGCGTAACAGTGGTTAGTTTCCCTCCAATCGCTTTTGACTATTAAAAATGGCACTATCCCTCTGAATTTCCAATCGAATGAGTCCGTTTTGAAGTTTCTACGACAAAGCTCTCTATTATATCCTTATATGCCCCCAGGGCATAACTTACAACCCTTGTCCCGAGGGCTGTGGGGGAGTTTCCTCCTCAAAAATATAAATTCTAACTGGAAATAAACTACGCTGAACAAAATGGCTATCTCAAAATTTTGATTGGATGTGTGTAGAGAACTGGTGGGCGTGGAAAGGGTGTCTGTTGGTTTCCAATCACTTTTGACCCTGAAAAAGGGAACTAGAACTCTCGATTTTCAATCGAGTGAGCCCCCTTTGAAGTTTCTAAAACGACCCTTTCCATAAGAAGTGCCTGTGGGAAACAAATAATAAATAATAAAATATTGGAGCCGTATGGCCTTTACTATAGGCAACGCTATAGCGTTGTCTGTCATTGCGGTACGTCATTTAGAGTAGATATTAAAGTTGCCTCTTCGAGAAGAACTAAATGTTCAAGATTTTGAAAATATGCAGGGCCAAAGCTGAATCAAAGTTGGCACTTTTATTTTTATTTTAGAACTCAGGGACTTATCTATTGAAATTTTGTGTTCATGCAATCATTCCCCTAGTTGTTGATGTGTTTTACCAAAGTAAATTTCCCAAATGAACAGGGGACACTGTAGACCCACTACCCAGTATAAGATCAGTTTTATCCTTTCCCGAGTTGAAAAAATGTTCAACTTGTTGTTAAGTCCTGAAAGAAACAGAGAGATTATGTTTCTTTTTTATTTTCCAAGTTTGTCACTGTGTTTCGAGATGTATAATAAAATGGTGAATGCTTTGTTCTCAATTGCCTGAGTAACTGAATCAAGGGGGACGGGCTCGGCTCCCTATTTTCCTGTTTTGTCTTTTTAAATCGTCTATCTATGATATTTTCAATCAGGTAAATTGGGTAGCCATTGCAGAATAGAGTATATTTAGCATAATTTTATCTAGAATTTACATGATTAGGTGAACATATTTTTCGAACTCTGTCAACTAAAGACATTATTACCCCTCTTTTTCACAGAAGGAAGGTAATATATATATATATATATATATATATATATATATATATATATATATTTTTTTTTTTTTTTTTTTTTTTTTTTTTTTTTTTTTTTTTTTTTTTTTTTTTTTTTTTTTTTTTTTTTTTTTTTTTTTTTTTTTTTTTTTTTTTTTTTTTTTTTTTTTTTTTTTTTTTTTTTTTTTTTTTTTTTTTTTTTTTTTTTTTTTTTTTTTTTTTTTTTTTTTTTTTTTTTTTTTTTTTTTTTTTTTTTTTTTTTTTTTTTTTTTTTTTTTTTTTTTTTTTTTTTTTTTTTTTTTTTTTTTTTTTTTTTTTTTTTTTTTTTTTTTTATATATATATATATATATATATATATATATATATATATATATATATATATATATATATATATATATATATATATATATATATATATATATATATATATATATATATATATATATATATATATATATGATAGCCTCTCTTGTATGTTTTAATTATAAAAAAATACTACTAGTATTGGACAAAACAGGAAAATAATGAGTCCGTCCCCCTTGACTCAGTTACTCCGGCAAGTGAGAACAAACTTGTACCAATTTACCATACATCTCGAAGCTCAGTGATAAACTTAGAAAAAAAACATAATCTCCTTGTTTCTTTCAAAACTTAACAAAAAGTTGAACATTTTTTCAACTCGGGAAAGGATAGAACTGACCTTAAACTGGGTAGTGGTGTCTACAGAGTCTCGTGTTCATGAGGGAAATTTTACATATGTAGGACAAATCAACAACTAAGTAAACGTTTGATTTTGTGAACACAAAATATCAATAGATAAGTCATTAAGATTCAAAAATAAAAATGACAACTTACAATCAAAAATCTGTTTACTCCCTTTGATAGCTTGGATACACTTACGCTCATGGGCGTAGGGAGGGGGGGGGAAGGGGGGACATCTGCCCCCAGACCTTCAAATTTACATTAGATATGGCTGAAAAACCAGATATTTGGAAAAGCAGTTGATAAAAGGCCCTCCATCACACTATCGACTGCCCCCCCCCCTAGACAATATGCTGCCTACGCCCATGCTTACGCTATTTGTATTTGGTTAAATTTTAAGAGCAGAAGTAGCCCCGAACGTTCGAACAAAATACCCTCAGTCGTTCTTGGGATACTGCTGAGATACCTTATTGAAAATTAAATAAAAAACCAAGTTTTTTAACTGATAGTAAGGAGCGACATTAAAACTTAAAATGAACAGAAATTATTCCGTGTATGAAAAAGGCTGTCCCCTCCTCAATGCCTCGCTCTTTACGCTAAAGTTTGACTTTCTCACAACTCTATTTTTTTTATACAATGAAAAACTTTAGCGTAAAGAGCGAGGCATTGAGGAGGGGACAGCCCCTTTCATATACGGAATAATTTCTGTTCGTTTTAAGTTTTAATGTCGCTCCTTACTTTCAGTTAAAAATACTTGTTTTTTTTATTTAATTTTTGAACGTTTTTGAATAAATGCATGTTTTGATCTTGGCTCACCGTACATGAATAATTAAAAAAAAATTCATATTAATTTACTTTTATTTGGTTAAATGGCTTTCTCGAAACATGTTTAATTTTATTTACGAATGTTTTTATTAGTAATAAATATACGTAACTTACGAATTAACTTACGTAACGAACTTCTTTATTCATATATTTTTAATACGCATATTAGGGGGTTCGTCCCCTAGTCAATACCTTGCTCTTTAAGCGAAATTTCGAATTTTGTTCCAATTCTTTAAAAATTACCGCTTAACCACAAAGGCCGTTAATTAGAATAAATAGCTCTTATGAAAGTATTATAAAATCTTTGGCTTAAAGAGCGAGGTATTGACTAGGGGGTGAACATAATCATATATGTAATATTTTCTGTTCGTTTAAAGTTTTGATGTTGCTGCTGTTGCAGTTGAAAAACTTGTTTTTTTATATTTAATTTCTGATCTTCTTTTAAATAATGCTGGGAAGTCCGGCGTCCCCTTCATAGCGATGTTCCTTCCCACAAGAAAACTCCCTCATGGAAAGATCCTCCCATAAAACGCCCGACCCCCCCCCACTACCAGGGAAAATCTCCCCTGAAAACGTCTGTATACTTCCCAATAACCAATAATATATAATATCATTGGGTAAAGTCCATAACTTTCAGCCCTCCCCCCGGGAACTTCGGAGGATTAAGTCATCCTAAAAGACATACTTATAATATTTTCGAACATGCTGAACAAAATGGCTATCTCAAAATTTTGATCAGGTGACTTTGGGAAAAAAAGAGCGTGGGAGGGGGCCTAGTTGCCCTCCATTTTTTGGTCACTTAAAAAGGGCACTAGAAATTTTAATTGTCATTCCAATGAGCCATCCCACGATATTGTAGAACCACTGGTTCGATACGATCACCCCTAGGAAAAAAAACAAATAAACACGCACCCGTGATCTTTCTTCTGGCAAAAATGCAAAATTCCACATTTTTGTAGATAGGAGCTTGAAACCTCTACAATAGCGTTCTCTAATACGCGGAACATGATGGTGTGATTTTCATTAAGGTTATATAGCTTTTAGGGGGTCTTTCTCCCTTTTTTCGAAAATCAGCCAAATTTTCTCAGCCGCGTAACTTTTAATGGGTAGGATTAAACTTGATGAAATTTATATATTTGAAATCAGCAATAAAATTTAATTCTTTTGATGCATCTATTTGTATCAAAATACCGTTTTCTAGAGTTTCGGTTACCATTGAGCCGGGTCACTCCTTACTTACAGTTCGTTACCACGAACTGTTTGATTAGCATTATCACAGTGCATTTTAATTTAATCTTAAGTCAACATTTAGTTTTTAAACATATAAAAATTGAATTTGAGGAAGACTAAAATCTATTCTATAAATCATATACAACAAATTTCTATAAAAACCTTATATGCCCCTATGGCATAGCTTAGGACCCTTGCCCTGAGGGCTCTGAGGGGGTTATCATCTTAAAAGACATAATTTCCAGACCGTTCAACTACGTTGAACAAAATGGATATCTCAGAATTTTTATTTGATGTGTTTGGGAAAATGGTGGGCGTGAGACGGGCGTTAGTCGCTACCCAATCACTTTCAACTATTAAAAAAGGCACTAGCCCTTTCAATTTCCAATTGAATGAGCCCTTTTGAAGTTTCTACGTCAACGCTTTCAATAAAAACTTTATATCCCCCCAGGGCATAACTTTCAACCCCTGCCCTGATGGCTGTGGGGGGAGGGGTTGTCATCCTTAAAGACATAATTTACAAAACTTTTAACTACGTTGAATAAAATGGCTATCTAAAAATTTTGATTGGATGTTTTTTGGGAAACGGTGGGTGAGAAAGGGGGGTTAGTTGCCCGTAAATCACTTTTCACTAATAAAAAGGGTACTAGTCCTTTGAATTTCAAATAGAATGAGCCCTTTTTCAAGTTTCTACGACAAATATTTCAATAAAAACCTTATATGCCCCCATGGCATAACTTATAGTCCTTGCCCTGAGGGTTTTTGGTAAGTGTCCTCCTTAAAAATATGTTTTCTATGTGGAAATCAATTGCCCTGAACAGAATGGCTATCTCAAAATTTTATTGGATATGTTTGGGGGAATGACGGGTGTGGGGGGGGCTATTTCCCTCCAATCACTATCGGCTATTAAAATGGGCACTAGCCCTTTGAATTTCCAGTCGAATGAGCTTTTATTGAAGTTTCTACGACAACACCTTCTTTAAAAAACCTTATATACCCCCAGGGCATAACTTAAAACCCTTGCCCTGAGGAATATGGGGGAGTGTCCTCCTCGAAAACATATTTTCTATCTGGAAATCAACTACGCTGAACAAAATGGCTATCTCAAAATTTTGATTGGATGTGTTTGGGGGAATGAAGGGCGTGAGGGGGGGCTAGTTGCACTCAAATCACTTTCGACTATTAAAAAGGGTACTAGCCCTTTGAATTTCCAGTCAAATGATCCTGTTTTGAAGTTTCTACGTCAACGCCTTCTATAAAAAACCTAATATGCCCCCAGGGCATAACTTAAAACCCTTGCCCTGAGGGTTGTCGGGGAGTGTCCACCTAAAAAACAAATTTTCTATCTGGAAATCAACTACGCTTAACAAACTGGCTATCTCAAAATTTTGATTGGATGTGTTTGGGGGATTGATGGACGTGGGGGAAGGGGGCTAGTTGCCCTCCAATCACTTTCGACTATTAAAAATGGTACTAGTACTTTGAATTTCCAATCTAATGAGCCTTTTTTGAAGTTTCTACGACAACTTTGATTCTGCTTTGGGCCTCCATATTTTTAAAAATCCCGGTTCACTTTGAATGGATTTTTTTTATGGGCATTGAGGATGACTTGGCGGAAGTCCTTGTCGAAATATTTGCTTGTTGTTAATCTTCATATTTTGCCACTTGGCTGACGAAATCCTCCTTTTCTCACCTATTTGATTCAATTTTTTCATTTATTATATTCTTTAGCCTACTCTTTTGGTTTAATACAAAATTTAATCCATCACATACCTCAATATTTCAGGAAAATTTCAGCCTTAGTAGTTGTATTAGTAGTAGCAGTAGAAGTAGTAGTAGTGTTTGAACATTCCATTCCCTCAACATGCACTGAAATGTTCAACTCAATATTCTAAGGTATTCCTGGGATATAGCTGTTACTCCCTTTACACAACCTGCATCCAATTAGCATATTTCATTTTAGTTCAACATCCTCCTCAAAATTACCTGAAAGATTCACCATAATACCCTTAGATTCATTAGGAGTAGTAGAAGTCGTCATAGTAGTAGTTCTAGTCGTAGTAGTTGTAGTAAACGAATTAGAGCACAACTTGTAGTAACAGTAATAGTAGTGGTAGTTGTAGCAGTAATATAACACACATAGTGCCTTTTGGTTAGTTCAATATCCCCCATGATATAACCTGGAATTTTCCACTTTCTACCGTAGCAATTCCTTGAAATTGCTGATACACATTTTTGGCCACCTGCAAACACAGAGGCTGTTTAGATTTACATCCTCCTAAATATTCCCCGACCGTTTCACGTTCTTACCCGTAGCCAAAGCCGTAGTAGTCTTAGTAATTGTAACAAAAGTAGAAGCAATAATAGCAATAGCACAGCATGACTAGTAGCATAGTTGCATAGTGACTATATACTATATAGTATAGTATAGTATACTATATATATACTATATAGTATAGAATTACTTTTGGTAAGTTCAACATGTCTCTCAAAATGTCATGAAAGTTCTAACTCAATGCTCTAAGCATTTCCCAATTAATTGCTAGTACATATTTTTGGCAACCTGAATGCACACAGTGTGTTTTTATTTAGTTCATTCCCATTGATTTAGTTTTGATTTAATTTTTATTTGGTTCAATATTCTTTGAAAGTTTCACATTAACACCCTTAGCCTCAGTAGAAGTAGTAGTTGTAGCAGTAGTAATAGTACCAATAGTGGTAACATGCACATAGTGCCGTTTGGTTAGTTCAAAATACCCCTCAACATGCTCCGAAAGTTTCAACTTTATACTCTAATCCTTTCCAAAGATATTACTTGTATATGCTTTTGAAACCTGCATGCAGTCATTGTGCTTCGATTTGCTTAAAACTACGCCTAAACATTCCCTGAAAGTTTCACCGTTATACCATTGGCTTCAGTAGTTACAGTAATCGAAGTAGTATTAGTAGTAGTATGCAAATAGTGCTTTTTGGTAAATTCAAAATCCGCCCAATATATCCTTAATGTTTTAACTTAATATTTTAAGCCGATCCTGAGTTATTGCTCGTATATCCGTTCGACAATCTTCATACTCATAGTGTTCTTTTGGTTTAGTTCAATACGCCCTAAACATTTTACGAAAGCTTCACTTAATAGCATTAGCTTCAGTAATACATAGCCCCTTTTGCGTTTTTCAACGTCTCCTTCGACATACCCTGAAAGTTATAACTTCACACCGTAAATAGTTCATGGGGATTGCTGATACGTCTTTTTGACAACCTTATGCATATTGTGTGTTTTTTTTCAAAACTGTCTCAACGTTCCCTGAAATTTCTGCCTTAATACCCTCAGTTTTAGTAGCAGTAGTAGTAGTAGTACCAGTAGTTAAATTAGCAGTATTGGCAGTAGTAGCAGTAGAATTAATAATGGTAGCCTTAGCTTTAGTAGCCGTAGTAGTAAATGTAGTAGTAATAGTAGCAGCAGTGGCAGCAGTAGTAGCAGGGGCAAAATTTTATATGGGGCAAGGGTCTTCCCCCCCACACCTCAGTTTGTCCCCCCGCCCAAGACCCGAGTCCCCCCCCAGCTGAAATTTAGTTGTTTACAAAAATAAGACAAGACTGCTTAATTGAAGTATCCACAGAAACAGGTCAGTTTTCTTTAATATATATATATATATATATATATATATATATATATATATATATATATATATATATATATATATATATATATATATATATATATATATATATATATATATATATATATATATATATATATATATATTTATGTCTTTATGGTACTATTTGGCTCATTTTTCAATTTTCACTATCATATTCACTTGATTTGGCAAAATTGGTTCAAGCTTTGCCCGCTCCCCAGGATTTTGGAGTAGTAGTGGTACAAGTAGTAATAGTAGAAGTCAGAGTAGTGGCTTTAGCTTTGTTAGCAGTTGCAGTAGAAGTAGCAGTGACAGTTGTAGCAGTAGTAGTGGTAGAAATAGTAATAGTAGCAGTTGCAGTAGTAGCAGTAATCGTAGTAGTAGTAGAAGTATGAGCAGTAGTATCCAAATATTGCCTTACGGTTAGTTATACATCCAATACAACAAGTCATGTAAGTTTCAAAGTAATACTCCAAGTAACTGAAACTTACTCCAAGTAAGTTTCAAAGTAATAGCGGTTCATAGAAAATTACTGATACACCCTTTTGACAACCTGCATGCACACAGCGTGTTTTGATTCTTTTCAACTTCCCCCTAATATTCCTTTAAATTTGTAACTTCAAAACATTAGCCTTAATTGTAGCAGTAGTCGCAATAGTAGTAGTAGCAGTACTAGTTGTAGTAGTGTTATGATTAGTCGTAATACTAATATTAGTAGCAGCGGTAGTATCCCCATATTGTCTTTAGGTCACTTGAATATTGTTGTCATGAAGCCGTGACGGTTTCAACTTAATTTCATAAGCCGTTGATATGGTATTGCTGATTTGGCCTTGTGATAACTGACATTCCCATATTGTGTTTTAAATCAGCTAAACTTCCACCTCACCATTTCCTAAAATTTTCAGCTTAATACTCTTAGGCTTCGTAGTAGGCGCAATAGAGGTAGTAGTTGGAATAGTAGTAGTAGTAGTGGTAGTAGTATCAGTAATAGCGTGCATATATTACCTGTTAGTCAATTGACTTTTCCCCTAAGAGTTCTCTGAAAGTTCCAACCTTATACCCTAATCCATCTTGAGGCACACGTTTTTGAAAACCTGTGTGCACATAATGTGTTTTGATTTAGTTCAAGTTTCCCTTCAGTATTTTCTTAAATTTTCAACTTCATACCCTTAGCCTTGTTAGTACTAGTATCATAGCAGTAGTAGTAGTAGCGTTGTATTAGTAGTAGGAGTATCAATAGTAACAATAGTATCAGTAGCAGTAGCAGTATGCACATATTGCATTTTGGTCAGTTGAACTTAACCTTCATGATACCCTAGAAAGATCAGGTTGATACGATAAGCTACTCCTATGACAGTGCTGATATGCCCTTTATGACAATCTGTATGCATATTTAATGTTTTTATTAAGTCCAAATATACTCTCAACATTTCTCCAAATTTTCACCTCAGTATCCTTGATGTTAGTAGTAATCGCTACTGAAACTTTTGTTGTAGCAGCAATTGTAATAGTGACAGTAGTAGTAGGGACGGTAATAGGAGTAATAGTAGTAATAGTAGTAGTAGTAGTGGTAGTTCAAGGTTCAAGGTTCAATGTTTAATTTTAAAATATCTGTACAAAATAGACATAAATACAGGGTAAACGCCGGAGACACAAGGTAGTAGTAGTAGTAGTAGTAGTAGTAGTAGTAGTAGTAGTAGAAGGAAGCAGTAGTAGTAATAGCGTGAAAAATTGCCTTTTTGGTCAACTGGTCACCCCCCTTAAAGATGCAACTTAAAACCCTTAGGTATTCCTGAGTTACGCCCTTTTGATAACCTTTATTCACATAATGTGTTTTGAATTTCAGACTATCCTCAACATTCTCCGAAAGCTTCACTTAAATGCCCTTAGTTTTTGTAGATATTAAAGCTCAGACATGCCCCCTTTTTCAACAGCAAATACTTTATGTCGACGATGGGTGAATTGGATAACTTATAGCCCTTGCCCCGAGGGTTATGGGGGGAGAGGGGCTGATATCCCAAGAGACTCATTTATTAGGTCTTTCCACTATGATGAACAAAATCACTTTCTCAAAACTTTTTATTGGATGTGTTTTTGGAATTACTGGGCTTGGGAGGGAGGCTAGTTGCCCTCTAATCACTTTTGACTCCTAAGACGGGCACTAGAATTTTCTATTTCCAATAGAAAAAAATTGTACATTGCACCCATTTTTCTTTTTACTTAGGCAGCACTATTATTCCTTCCCACTAAGATACTGATCTCGTTATGTACTAAATTTAAATCAGTGACTATTTTCTCTGAAAAATTTAACTAAGGATCACTCTGCTTAATGGTAATCATAAAAAGGGCAAAGTAAACAGCTTCTCATCCTACAGAAATATCAACAGTTCATGAAAAGTGCCTAATTTTACAGAAACTGTAAGAATGTGTCCAGTGACAAAACTAGTTTTATTCTTTCATTTTGAGACCCCCCCCCCCACCTTCAGAACAAAAGTAACCCCTGTACAAGTATTTAAACCAACATTATACCTAGATAGAGTGTTAGCAGTGGAGCATGCAAACCCTGAACGGCTATTAATTGTGAAGTTGTATGCTTGTAGGCTGAGAATTTACCGAGTTGATTTTTCGTTCTGGTTTGGATGTAAGAGAAGGTGACCGTTACGGATTATGGTTTTCGTTCTGGTTCGGACAAAGGAAAATCAACCGTAATGGATCTTAGTGGCTTTTGACGAAAAAGTGTCGTCCCGCCAGGAAGTAATGGAGTTTCAACATTGTCCATTTTATCGTAAGCGTCTTCTTCTTCATGGCAGAGTATGATGGCGTTAATTTCTTGCTGATATAACCAACAAGATTTTCCCCTCCCCGCATCAATTTGCAGTGTTAGAACTGCCCCAATTCTTTGCCGCTCGTGTTTGTTTGCACTATAAAAGGTCCGTTAAAAATAGGTATTTATTAAGACAGGGGCTGAACATCATGCATCCTTCAGAAACCTGAACGTCATTTTGGAATTGGGAATTCTTTCGTCCATTATTGGTGCTCTCTTAGTTGCCATCTGACTGATTAATTCGGCGAACTGATGATCCCAGTCCTTGCTTGTCAGTGGTGTAACTACTCCTCCTTCAGCTGCATGTGCTAAGAACTCTGCTTCCGTATCATTTAAACTACACTTCTCTGGATTAGCTGTCAACCCAATCTCTACAGCACCATTTCCATGTTTTGCATCTGATTTTCAAAAATTTCACTGGACGTAACTTTATCATCAATGTAGCAGTCACAGAAGTTCAAGTCTCTGACGACACAATCCATGAGTTTCTGGACTTTTCATTTGTTCGTTGAATCCCAAATTGCAAAATGAGGAATTTGAAGAGACAATGTGCCATCCATCACAAATACTTTCTTATTTACACGTTCAGTGTGCTTTTTGATCTGCCCGTATCTTTGATTGAAGTCTAGATTTCTGATAAATTTGGCCGTTCCCCTTTCCCCAAGTATCTTTTCCGTGCCAGTTAGTGGATAGCAGTTCTACTTTAATATTTTATTGACTTCCCGATAGTCCACACAAAACCACACTGTCCCATTCGGCCTTAATACTAACACTATCGGTGACGCAAAATCGCTCTAAGATGATCTTATGATCTCATATTCCAACATCCTGGTATATCGGTTACCACCAGATACCGTTTCGCTACTACGACTTGGTAGGGTTTTTCGCACCGGTCGATTATTATTGGTATCAAATTCATGCATCACAAGATCGATGTCCCCAGTTCTTTCCGAAAATGTCGTTCTGTGTCTTCTTCTAAGCATAGCCAATTGTTTCTTCTGATTATGAGTTGAAGTTGTGTTTATTGATGGTTGGATGATTTCCTCGAAGCCTCCATCGCTTCTTGTGCCCTTATAGTCCCGCGTAGTTGCCTGTTTGAACAAATAATTTTTCTTTTGAATTTTGCCTTGTAGTATATTCGAAGAACGTTTATGCCAAGAGGTTTCGACTCCTCCTTCAACCTAGAAAATTCAACCACGTAGTCAAACCTCCAGAATTTCTTTAGGGTATAATTTCATATTTTGTCCTTATCGTCCTATATTTTATTTACAGTTTTGAAAATTCTCAGTTTTTCTGGGGAGTAGGAGAAGAAGAATAATTTTTAACTTTTCGTACATCGAGTTAGTGCATACTCCTGAGCAAATTCTGTACACCTTATACTTATAGGTGACATATACGAAATTGCTCAAATTGAAGACATGCATACATTATTCATGAAATTGAAAATAAGAAACATTATAAATCGTAATTTTGGATCGTATTTGTGTTTTGCTAGAAACTCGCTAGGGGGATCCGATGGAGCGATAAAGCTTTATGGTAAGAAGATTATTCTTTTCAATTTGAGGGTATTAGGCGTGAGTATAATAAAAGAAATTCTAATTTGATTTGAGAAAATAATCTCCGAGGAAGTCGATTAGAATTCCCATCTAAAATCTTATTCCCATAGTACTTCTCATAGATATTGCTTGATAAATAGATTGATATACAGGTATATATTTCAATTTCATTTAATATTCTTTTTCTTTTGTGTGTTTTGCTTATTACCAAGTACGAACACAGGAGTTTAGTTAGGGAGATGGGGACTTGAAAGCCAGTAGACAAAAGAAGAGGTATTGTCTAGTCGCTTAGTCAAAGGTTCTTGCAAATTTGGAGAAAAGTTTGAAAGTTGGTCCACAGGTGCAGTTTGATGTCCTCCTTTGAATGAAACTGGGACAAAAGCGATCCGACCTTCTTATGAGGTGGAAACAGGGGCTACACGTCACCCAAAAGGGCGAAACGCAAAAAAATCTTTCCCCCCATTTTAGCTTGATATTCAGTGTGTATACTCGGTATTAGACAGAAATTGAAGCGAAGTGATGGAAAGGGTTCTTGGTGTGTCCCACCATCAAAAAGAGGAGTGGGTGGATGAAATTCACTTAACAGGGGGGAAGCGGGAAATATTTGTTTTTGCCTGTTTCAAATTGGTATTCGGTTGTTTATTCAATCTTATATAATCACTGATTTAATGTCATGGTGAAAGTGCAGAGGATATCCTGGGAGGGAGGAAACAGGGGTGAATATTTCCCCTGACAGAAATGCTTAAGAAGGGACATTTCTGATCTGCTGTCTCTAAGTTTGTTCTCGACATTTCAGCAGGCATTTTCAAGATCGAGTGGTACAGTATTACATCCTAAATCCTGGATAGGGGAAAGAGGGAAACTGTAGGGAGGGGAGTTCAGGGGAAAATCCCAAACTGAGTTTCTTTTTAATTTTGGCTACAGCAGTTATGATGACTCTACTGGGAGTAGGCGGCAAACACTGGACAAAGGAAACCGGAGAAGACAGCTGTTATGCGCAAAACTAAGGCTGCCTCCCCCTTGTCTCCCCTCCTTTAAGAGTCAAATGCACTACTATAACTTTCGTTTAATGATATGAAATTAATCACTGAAAGAAGAAACAAAAAGAGCTGAAAATAAAAAAAAAGGAAAAGTGGTACGCAGTAGGTGCCCTGGTTCAGCAGCTTATTCGTTGCTGGCGTCAGATCTGTATCACGCTCCATTACAGGCACACGGATCAGTGCACGGTAATCTTTGAAAAATTTGAAGGAGCCGGGTGCAAGCATATGAACCAAGGCTGGTCCATCGAATACTTTTGCACTCACTCGAGGAATAGTAGTTGGTATGTCCAGCAATGCTTCTAAACAAGATGTAAGGTCGTCAGATTTCGCAGTATTCCTAAGGGATCAGCTGTCGGACAGTGCAGTTGGGGTGGGTTGGTTCTCGTGCTTAAGAAACTCGTTCTTGTCGCCGTCACGAGACTGGCAGGCAAGGTACAGTCTACCAAACAAAGAACAACCGTTTTTCAGACTAGAATACTCTTGTTTCACCTTTGACGGTTTATTGGCTATCATACTTGTGAATAGTGGCAGGTTATTTTTCTTAATAAAATCTGTGACTGGCGTGGAGCATGTTGTCAGTCACTCTTTGGTAAACTTCTCATATTGTTTGAGTTCAATATTGTATTTGTTCCTGGTGCTGTGTACTACGTTACTGGACATGACCTTCTTCATTTCAAGGGTAAGAAGGTCGTTTTCTGATTCAGCAATGGATTTTTGTGTGTCCTCGTGATGTTTCAAGTTTTCTTCAGAAGAAGAGTTTATGAAAATTTCTTCATACTCCTCAACGGCCCTTTGAAAATCGGGACCTGATGTGATCCATCAAAGCATGGCATCTGGGTTTTCGGTGAGTTCAATCAAACCGGCTGTTCCTTTCATTTTATCGTTCATCTGTTCATGCGCTTGATTCATTGCCATGGAACAAAAGGTATGTTTTGTCTTTCGAACTATGAAGTTTCCTTTCATAAACTCATAAAATACAGCTGGGTTCTGGGTACAGAGGGCAATCATGTTTCGAACGTGCACCGACAGCCATCTGGCGTTGTTCGTGTGGTCCAGAGCGAACATCCACGGCAGAATCTTTTGCAGAGCATCAACATAGAGCAAAGAATCTGCCTGGACGATAGATCGTACGAACATCAGCAAAATCAGTTCAGTATCAAGTACAGTTGACCAGTAAATAAACTGAGCGCTGAATTCTTTTCTTGATTCACACCATTTATCAAAAGCTTGCACCTCATTGTCGCTCTCTTAATTCTAAGCAGTAAACTCATCAAATGCTCGGTGCATCAGGATATCAAGGACTGAAGCAGTTACTTGGGGAGCGTAACGTGACCTAGTAACATGCGACCCTCTAAAAATGGCATCTGCCCTTCCTGTCATTGTGACATCAACTTAGACGAAAGGCTCGTCCCATTCAGATCCTTCCATCCAGTCTCCTAGCACTTTCGGTATATTCATTCCTTTGTGCATGTCACCGAAAACGACGATAAGCGAATCTTCTGGATGTATTTCTGGAAAGCTCCACTGCATCAGTTCCACTGTATCAGTTTAAAAAAAATCAATAAAAATAAAAATCGAAGCCTTTCGTGACTATTTTCACCCCCTTTAGCTTCCCCCCCCAGTAAGTTACTAGGGCACTCTGAGAATTTTCCATTACTTTCTTTTTCTTTCTTTTTATTACCCGAGAATAAAAAACCGAATGTCGAGTTAAAAATGGCAAAAACAAATATTTCCCATTTCCCCTCTGTTGGTTGAATTTCACCCCCGCCTCCTCTTCCCCAGGGTGGTGGAAGAATACAAGCACTTTTCTCATGACTTCCCTTCAGTTTCTATCTAATAACGAATATACTAACCAAATATCAATCTGAAATAGGCAAAAAGATACTTTTTTGCATTTCCCCCCTTTGGGTGACTTTCACCCTCTATTTCCCCTCCTTTAAGGTGGTCGGATCGATCGTGTCCTACTCTATATCGAAAGAGCACATCAAACTGCATATGTGGACCAAGTTTCATACTTTTTTCCAAACTTGCACGAACCATCCTGTTTTGTGGACTAAGCGACTAGACTAGTAGTGTTGAATTTCTTAGACAGAGTGTAGAACCCATTGTTTGTCCATCTGAAGCCGCGCTTTAGAGCTGCCTATAGTAATAAGCCATACAGCTTCAATTTCTTCTTAATATTTCTTTATTGGTTTATATTCCCAGAAATGCTTCATGTAGAAAGGATGGTCATATAAACTTCAGACAGGGCCCATTTTACTAGAAATTGAAGGTTCTAGTGCCCTTTTTAAGAGTCAAAAGTGATCAAAAGACAAGCGGCCTCCCTCCCACACCCACTTTCGCCAAATACAAAACTGCATAACTTTCAGATAGACATTTTGTTCTATATAGTCAGAAAGTAAAATGACTATGACTCCAGGGTTGAAAAACCCCCAACGCCCCAGGGCAAGGGCTGTACATTATGCAAGTCAACATGTAAACATGTACGATATATTATTAGGAAAAGGGAGCCCTGTCAACATGCAATATTTATTTATTTAATTTTATTTAATATATATTCAAAGGCAAAGAAAGCATTTGTAAGGAAAAGAGGGCATGTTTGATCTAGGGTCTAAAAAATGACCAAGTGCATTAGGAGAAACTTTGCCGAAAAGTCGAGAGGGATGCCAAACATAGTCAAAATACAATATGTTCCCGCTGGTTGTCAAAAGGATGTATCAGCAACACCTAAGGGACCTTTAAAAAGTTAAAGCTGAAGCTAAAATTAAGTTTAAATCCGGGTTAAAGTAAAATTTTCAGGGGGTGCTGAGGGGATGTTGAAGGGCGATTGGAGAGCAATCAACCAATGGGGAGATAGGCTGAATGTTTGATTCTCGGTTTTTGAAACACGCCAAATATATTAAGGTAAAATTTCGTCGAATGTGTTTGAGGGTATGTTTCACTAAAGGACACAATGTGCACCCCATTTGTCGAAAAGGCTCACCTGCAATATATTGGAATAGCTGAGGGTATTAAGCTGAAACTTTTAGGGCATGTTGGAAGGGTTTTATAAAAGTGGTTAGAGGGTAACCACCTCCCATCCCACGCCTTTTTGGGGTCTTTCAGAAAAAGAAAGCCGATCACAATTTTGAAATAGCCATCTTGTTGAAAATAATCTAAAGATCAAATAATTGTGGCTCTGGGCATGACATTAACCACCATAGTCCCTTGGGGAAGAGTTGTAAGTTGTGCAGGTTGCCCATTGTTTATATATACGAGTAAAAAGGCAATTGAATATTCAAATAAAACTTGTAACGAACAAAAATAATTTCAAGTAGAAATTTGGCTACTGCCCTCTTCCCTCTCCCTTAACCTTAAGAGTTCCAAAACATATTTCGTCATTTGCTCTTTAATTCAAATTAAATAGAAAAAACAAGTTTTTTTTAATTGAAAGTAAGGAACGACGTTAAAACTTAAAACGAACAGAGATCATTCCATATATGGAAGGGGCTGTCCCCTCCTCAACGCCTCGCTCTTTACGCTAAAGTTTTTAATTGTTTAAAAAAATAAGATGTGTGAGAAAGTCAAACTTTAGCGTAAAGAGCAAGGCGTTGAGGAGAGGACAGCCCCTTTCATATACGGAATAATTTCTGTTCGCTTTAAGTTTTAACGTTGTTCCTTACTCTCAGTTAAAAAAACTTGTTTTTTTCATTTAATTTTTGAACGTTTTTGAATTGATGCAGGTTTTGATTTTGACTCACCGTACATGAATAATAAAAACAAAATTTGCATATTAATTTTACTTTTATTTGGTTAAATGGCTTTCTCGAAACTTGTTTAATTTTATTTACGAACGTTTTCACTAGTAATAAATATACCTTACAAATTAACTTACGTAACGAACTTCTATATTCATATATTTTTAATACGTATATTAAGGGGCTCGCCTACTAGTCAATGCCTCGCTCTTTAAGCTAAAGTTCGAATTTTGTTCCAATTCTTTAAAAATGACCCCTTAATCACAAAGACCGTTATTTAGAATAAATAGCTCTTATGAAACTACTAAAAATCTTTGGCTTAAAGAGCGAGGTACTGACTAGGGGGTGAACCAAATCATACACGTAATATTTTCTGTTCGTTTTAAGTTTTGATGTTACTCCTTATTTTCAGTTGGAAACCTTGTTTTTTTACATGAGCCTGTTTTGAAGTTTTTTCGACAACGCCTTCTATAAAAACCTTATATACCCAGAGTGTATAACTTAAAACCCTTGCCCTGAGGGTTGTAGGGAAGTGTCCTTCTCAAAAACATATTTTCTATCTGCAAATCAACTACGCTGGACAAAATGGCTATCTTGAAATTTTGATTGGATGTGTTTTGGGGAATGATGGGCGGGGGGGCGCTAGTTGCCCTCCAATCAATTTCGACTATTAAAAAATGCACTAGACCTTTGAATTTTCAATCGAATGGGCCTTTTTGAAGTTTCTAAGACAACGCCTTCTATAAAAACCTTAGATACACCCCAGGGCATAACTTAAAACCCTTGCCCCGTGGGTTTTGGAGGAGTGTCCTCATCAAAAAGATATTTTCTATCTGAAAATCAACTACGCTGAACAAAATGGCTATCTCAAAATTTTGATTGGATGTATTTTGGGGAATGATGGGCGGGGGGGTTAGTTGCCCTCCAATCACTTTCGACTATTAAAAAGGGCACTAGCCCTTTGAATTTCCAATCAAATGAGCGTTTTTTGATGTTTGTAAGACAACGCCTTCTGTAAAAACCTTATATGCCCCCAGGGCATAACTTAAAACCCTTGCCCCGTGGGTTTTGGGGGAGTGTCCTCCTCAAAAAGATATTTTCTATCTGTAAATCAACTATGCTGAATAAAATGGCTATCTCAAAATTTTGATTGGACGTATTTGGGGGAATGATGGGCGTGGCAGGGGAGGGGGTAGTTGCCCTCCAATCACTTTCGACTATTAAAAAGGGCATTAGCCACTCCAATTTCCAATCGAATGAGCCCTTTTCGAATTTTCTGCGACGACTCCTTCGATACGAAGTGCCCGGGTATGGAGAAAAAAAAAACTCAATGTGCCCACATCGTTCTTTACTTAGGCAGCGCTAGCGCGCTGCCTATGCTTTCTATTCACCTTGAGTTTCATCTATTCTTTAGTGATAATTTCTTTTCGTTTTGAGGTTGAATAATTATACAACTAATTTTCTGCTTATCTTAAGTTTATATAGCTCTTTACTAAACTTTGTAAAACTTCTCTTTCGGAATTCTTTTTTTTTAATTAGCTGAATAAGCAATCCACCCTGTAATGTCTTGAGCTATCAACTTATTAGCTTTAAATACATTATTGTGCCGTTCCCCACGCTAATAAGTTACAATTTGTCGGGATATTTATAAGCATCAGACATTTTTAAATCTTGTATAATTTCTTAAACCACACTGGCCTGACATAACATAAAGAAAGAAAAACGAGCAAAAATAGGGTTTTTAAAGGCCAAATGAAAATACTGAAAAAAACACAACAAAGCGAATATTTTGAGATAACAAACGCCTCTCTTCTTCAGCGCGAAACGAAATAATGTATCCAAGGAAAGTGCCGAAGAAAGAAAAAACAACAAAAAACAAACGCGGAAAGTCAATGTGAAAAGAACCAAAAAAACGAAAGAAAAAACATAAACAAAAAAGATGAATAAAATTCAATAAAAGCCAAAAATTATAAGAATTAAAAACAAATACCTAACAACCATACAAGCGAGTTATTCGCCAATATCCGCGATTTGCACAAAATCCAAAAAATTATGAACTGCCATCGACGGATAATAGCGAACAACTGAGGAATAAAAGAAAAGACAACAATTCATTCACTCAAAAACAAAATGAACCAGCAATTAAATAAGTTGGAGAACTATGCCATCTGACTTCGGATTTTAACTATTGCATTTCTTGCAGACACCCTTTGAGACCTAAGGGGTTGTTCACGTGTTTGATTATATGACTGGGAAAGTGGTTCAGAACAGAACCCAGAGACTTGTCACCATTTTGACAAGGTGACGAGTCTCTGGGTTCTTTTCTTTACTTGCTCAACTCCTTGGATCCAAAACTTAAATTTACTCAGGAATCAGAGGTAGAGAGGTGTCTTCCTTTGTTAGATGTTCTGGTGCACCGAAATGATACATGTTCCGAGTTAGGTGTCCATAGAAACCCACACATAATGACGGTTACTTAAATTATTCCTCTAATCATTCTCCTGCTAAATACGGGAAGGAATACGGGAAGGAATAGAATTCCAGGGTGGGCGGAAAGTAACTCCCTATTTTGATTAATAAAACAATGTACATTATATTTATTTATTCTCAAAAAAATTAATCATACAAGGTAGGCATAAATGGTAAGTTATCTCTAAAATTCAATATGTGCCCCAGATCTTTCCACCAGCTGCTGCAAACGTTCAGGAATGGCATCCACTGACTTTCTCAGAAACTCCACTGGGATGGTGGACATGACTCCCTTAATTCGATCCTCCAGTTCTTCGAGTGTCTTTGGTTTGGAGCGGTAGACTTCTTCCTTTACCCTACCCCAAAGAAAAAAGTCGCAGGGTGTCAAATCCGGGCTCCTGGATGGCCATTCATTTGGACCACGACGTCCCAACCAACGCCCCGGAGAGCGAGCATCCAGCCATTCGCGGACAACAAGAGCAAAGTGTGGTGGGGCGCCATCTTGCATAAATATCAACTCGTCGATGTTCTCCCATGTGCTGACAACTGGCCAGACTCTATCACGCAACAAATCAAGGTATCGTTCAGCATTCATGGTGTTGCGCAGAAGAAATGGGCCCACAACCTGATCTGAGGTGATACCACACCACACCGTTACTTTGGGTCGATTTTGCTGTTTTTCAACTGTCATCATAGGATCCTCTCCTGCCTAGTAGTGGCAGTTGTGACGGTTGATAAAGCCTCCGACGTGAAACACAGCCTCATCAGTCCAGAGGATGTTGCGGAAGAGATGGGGCCACTCTTCATGCTAAGCCAGCATGATTTCTCCGAACTCCATGCGAACGTCACAGTCCTCATCCGAGAGTGATTGGCAGTAGTGCGGCTTCCACTCACGCCAGTTCATTTCTTTCTTGAGCACAATTCGCACTGTGTAGCGGGTGAGTCCACTTTCCCGAGCTGCCTGGCGAGTTGACTTTCCTGGACTACGCTGGAACATTGCTTGGACTGCGTGCACTGTCTCCTGGGTCGTGGATTTCGAAGGGCGTCCACTTCTGCGAACATCTACCACAGATCCTGTGGTCATGAGCTTCGCGTAACAGTTTTTGGATCCACTTGGGCACGTGGTCCATGAATAGTCCGTCCCCATCGTTGAACTCGTACGACAGATTGCCAAACTTCATATCGTGACGCCAGCTGGGCACGCTCCTGAAGTGTTAACTGCTTAGCCATGTTACAGTTTTATATGAAATCAAAAACAGAACTATCAATAAAATTGTACCATTTGAGAGAATTAATCATAAAAATATGACAAAGCAGTAACAAATTATATACAATTTATAAGTAATTTAAAATAGGGAGTTACTTTCCGCCCACCCTGTGTATATAAAAAATATGTTGACATTAATCAAGATTAGTCTTTCCACTTTAAATGACCCTTCTTATAGAAGTGTAGGTCATCCTGTTCAACTCAAGCAAGTTATAAGAGACCGTTAAAGTGCCTTCACATTGGCTTAAAAACTCATTCACTTAAGTATCATTTCTTTCTTCCAGAAAATGCTTCAAATGTTAAGATTGTTAACTTTTACACTATTCACTAAGCAGACTTAACATAAAACATATTAGAAAAATAAACGACAAAAATTTAGTGAAAGTGAAAATCGCCAAAGAAGAAATTTTGTAGTTTTTCGAAAAAAAAAACAGGCTGTATGAACCGTGGGTTATTCTTACTTTTATTATATTTAGTCCAAAAAGATTAAGTTTGAAATCATTGCTGCCACAGCAAAACAATAGTATGAAGTAAATAGTTTTTAAATTCCCGCCTGTTGAGTAATTTTGGAATACCTAGCCAAAGATTAAGTATTAACTAGCAGGAAGTAGAAATATTAATTATGGTAGTAGTGCTTGGAATTTCTAATTGAAATGCAGGGTCATGCTGGCTATAGCTCAAAACTTTATTACTCTAGACAAAAATGTGCCTTTTATAACCCTTACGGGCTCCTGTTACAAATAAGCACCATTTTTGGGGGAAAAAGAGTATCAAGATATCATAGAACGACTAACAGCATATGTAACATCACAGCAAAAGTCACATTTGGCAGTCATATGGTATACCTTTCAAGACGAGGGATCCTTAGGTTACCTTAGGCAATCTTAGTAGAACTAAGATTGTTTTTTTTTTTTTGTTTTTTTTGTTCATGGTTTGGGCCACTTTGGATCTAAATACAAAGCAGAAGCTTTCAGATTTGAAAACTCCCAGATCTTGGAAAATACGATCGTTAATAAACTACAGGGAGAATTTTCTGTGGGGGGAGGGATATTTCCGTCACTGGGGAGATTATCATATGGGGAAATTTTTATGGAATTTCCTTACTTTTGAGGTTGCAGCAACTCAAAAAGGGTATGCTATTTTACAAATAATCTGTATAAATATAAGAGCAAAATATATACATACCTACGTAAACTCTAATCAGAACAGATTATCAGGGGTTTACTGACGCGTAGAACTGAGGTTTTGGTTCAACAATTCCTTGAAATTCCCCCCAAAACATATATACATTTTTATGTGCTATGATATTGTGATTTAAGTATTGTGATTTAAGCACTCATTAATGCACAATGGAATTACAGTAATGAATTATTGCGGAGTAAAATCATATTAAGTGCTTAAAATAGTAATTTAATTTTTCGGATTATGTGTTTGGTATCTCAGTTAGTCAGTTGGAATTTTATAGTTTAAAATTAAATAAATTTTACAACTGTCAGATTACCATTATTTTGTCAACGAATTAGATCACTTTAAAAATGGCTCTGCATGTACAGAGCCATTTTCCCCCAAGTACCCAAGTAATTTAAAGGTGTCAAAACTATGGATGATAAACACCGAGGATAGCATAATAATTCCTGTCTATACGAGGGCACCGGCAATATTAGTAATTCTTAAAACTCTTATGCTAGGAAAACAGAACGAAATAATATAAATGGAAAAAAAAACTGGGAGAATATTTTTACTGATGCAATTTCTCCTCTCCTCTATTCCTCCCATTGAAATTTTACAGTGATAAGGGATAAAAATTATTTTTCCTACAAAGTAGGATTGGCTGCTTAATTCAAAGGAAAAAGCAAGAAAAATATCTTAGAAAGATCCTTAACTTCATAACTGAATTAGAAAATTATCTTGTTAGCAATAAAAAGTTGTTTAAGTAATACAATTGTGAAGAAACACAAGTGAAAGCCCTTAAACAGGGATATAAGATTATGTTAATATGTTCAACTGGTTGAGTTTTCTAAGCCTTATAACTTAGCAAGCTGCAATCCTGATTTTAGATCCCATATAGTTGCAGCCTGGATACCGAAAACTGACTTTAGTGAGAACAAATAAGCTCCAGCCTATATTTAGCTCTTTTGGAGGACTTACCTAAAAAATTTGTAGGCACGTGGTATCGAGTTTCTCCCGTTTCTTCTCTAAAAGATTGCGTTATATATGAATGCCACTCATCAAAGGATATTATTGCGAGTTTGGATTTATGAAAACAAACTGGTATTAGAAATTTTAATGTATAATATAATTTATTAAATTTAATAATATTAATATTAATAATAAATGAACAATCTTAATTTTCTTCTCTGGATGATCTTTGCAAACAGGATTTTGCGAGAATTTTAGTGAGTGAAACGAAGGCCATGCTTGTTTTTGTGCAAAAGCACAAGTTTTGTATGTTAACAAATTGATAAATATGAATTAAATAAATTTTATTACCCCTCCCTCCTTTAGGAATTATCTTACCAAACAACCATCTACAATGAGAGTTATTGTTACTGCTGAAGTGACTTTCCATGAAGTAAGCACTCGTCAAGACCAAATTGTTTTTAATAAATCCTAAATAAAATAGTGGAAAGAGGTAATTAAAAACATAGAACACAAACAAAACAAAAAACACCATTGGTTTTCAGACTTTTTTTTTAAATATTTTTTTTTTCAATTCTTCTATCTACAACAGCACTAATATCCACAAATTTTGTTTACTGTGGCATCACTGTCACATAACAAGGTCCTAACTCTCATTATCACTAATCTGAGATAATTGCCCAAAGCCATCTGTTAAGCTTTTCTTCAAGGAAAACGCTAACGGGGCAAGATTGTTCAGTCAATGTTTTATTCTCTTGATCTCCATGACCCAGTTGATGATAGCAGCCTAGCAAATGGTATTTGCAGCGACAACGACATGCGGAGAATTTATGTTAAAATAAACTGACGATCCTGGCTATTGTGATTTGTGTATTCAAGAAACAAAGTGAAGCGTACACTTAATTTCCAATAATATTTAACTGAAGCTATACGAAATTGTCTGATGTATTATTAGTTTATTTAATATTTGTATACTATCTGTATGACCGCATAACTAGAATTAACCTAATAACCAATTTCCTAAAATAGTTAAAAACTTTATCTTCTCATGAAGTTGGCAGTTGTTATGGAAAATTTTAAAACTAAATTAAAAAAAATTTTCTATTTACAACTTCACGCCCGTGAATTCACTTGATAGATTTGTGATACCTCAGAGTTCTGGAGTGCCTAGAAGCTTCTAGATACTTGAAGATGCTTGAAGAAATAGTCCACTTCAAGCCATATTTTCCCCCAGGGAGAAATGGTGAATTCAAATTTGAAGTTTGAGTTTTAAAATTGACGCTGTTTTGATATGCATTATTTTTTGCATCGGTCCTGTCCTTCCTCACCATATTGCTACTCAGACTAGACATGGTCAGACGAGGTAATAGGTGCAACTTATGACCTGGGAAGCAGACCTAAGTTGAAAATGTATGCATTGGATGAGCTGATATGATGTGAATCTGCCTCTATTAGCATCTATACATTTAATTCCGCTTGGAAGGTAATGGATGTTGTGCCAATTTTAAAAATAAATAGTTATAAACAAATTTTCACTTTAAACCTCGAATCTGTGTTGTAACATGATAAGGTCGAAAAATTTTAACATTTTAGTGGGTCTTAAAGTACAGCCTACTTAAAGTTAGGTTTTTCCATAGGAAAACTCGAGGAATCATCTTTGATTTTGAACCCCTAAAATGGATGTTCAGGATATATAACTGTTTCTGTTGATCCCATTCTTTCTTAGTGTAAATGATATCCCCACTCTGCTTTTGACCGGATCCCTACCCATGGATTCCACCGCAGCCCTGTTTTCAACCGATTAGTACCCCTGGATTCCGCAAAATCTCTACCCGTCTTTCCAGGACAGCCATGGATTCCACCACAGCCATGTTTTCTACTGGCCAGTACTCCTGAATTCCATAACATCCCTGCCGGTCATTCCACGTCAGCCATGGATTCCGACCGCAGCCCTGTTATATACAACCAGCAGGTGTTTGTGAAGTCATAGGGGAAACTAAAAGATGCAGGTGCATGTTACGTCCCAGGGAATGTTTACTTTCGGTTGTCATGCTTAAAAAAACCTAGGGTGTAGGGGAAAACCTTCAGGAGATCCTTTACCCGAGAAATTTCCTTAAAAAAAATCTACATAAACCAGGATTCTCCTTTAAAAACCTATAAGGACTTGCTTACCTTGGTTCCTCATCAAAAATCTACATTACCGAATAGTTTCATTTAAAAAACTTGTGAATACTTATTTACGCCCACGATTGTCCTTTAACAACCTGTGAAGGCTTGTTTATCCCAAGAATTTCCTTAAGAACCTTCAGAGGCTTCTTTACCCCAGGAATTCCTTGAAAAAACTGCATTACCCTAGGATTCTCTTTTAAAAACCAATGAGGACTTGTTTACCTCTTGATGCCTCATTAAAAGCCTACATTACCTAATAGTTTCATTTAAAAAACCTGTGAAGGCTTCTTTACCCTAAGATTCTCCTTTAAAAACCTGTGAAGGTTCCTTTAACCGAGGAACTTCCTTAAAAAACCTACATTATCCCAGGATTTTTCTTTAAAAACCTCTGAGGACTTGTTTACCTCTAGATTCCTCATTAAAAACCTACATTGCCAAATAGATTCATTTAAAAACCCTTTGAAGGCTTGTTCATCCAGAAATTTCTTTCTAGAAACCTACATTACCTAAGATTTCCCATTTAAAAACATTCAAGGCCCACTAAATTAAGATGTTCCTGGGTTTTACTCTAATACTTTTGTCTAAAAACCTTCTTTACCCTAAGATCTCCATTTCAAAAATATTCAGGAAAACCCCTTCCCCAAATAAAGACATAGCCCCAATATTTTCGTGTTTTACAGAAGGCCATTTTATGTGAACAAATTGTCCGCCATTTTCCAGTCAGTGAGTATCGATTTTTATCGGCCAACGAATCCCCCATTAATACTTGGAAAAACATCTGTCTCTCTTCTAAATGGAAATCATGCAATTCTTTTGTCTCCGCGGGCACTATAAAAGTGGGGGACTAGAACGGAAATTTCATCAGTCTTACATAAGTTTTTGAAGGCAACAGAACTCAACTTAAAAAAAAAAAAAATATGTCAGTAGTATGTTACCTTATACTTCTACGACGCCCCCGTACCTAACAGGTTTTTCTGGTAGAACCTTATACTTCTACGACGCCCCCGTACCAAACAGGTTTTTCTGGTAGTCCTATTCTACAGGTCATTACACCTTTGCCAAGAGGAACGAGTATAACTTGATTGGTGATGGAGATTTGAATAAAAGGAATATTGTTCTTTACAGTTCATATTAACAAGAGAATAGAATTCAGAGAGAGAATAGTTTATATGCGAGGATATTAGTAGAGAAAAAAAAAATGAGTGGTGCATTTACATTCTTGGAGATTAATGATGGAACTGACAGCAGCAGCAGCAGCGATATACGAGAACCCAATGTGGCTGTGGAAATAACTGCTTGTTGTAGACTATCTCTTGAATGAGACATTATGTATTCAAGATATGTGATATCATTAAGCAAATTTAAGCAGGAGGAGCAGCTGTGTTTGGCTGAAAAAGTAAATACTCTTCATATAAATAGACTTCGGTCAGCATTAGATGTCCTATCGAAATATATTGATGAGAACAAAATGCATCAGTGAATATCATTATTGTAATTATGTTAAATAAAACTGTTTCTAAATCAATGGTATTTTTTCTTTCTATAGTAGACTAGCGTATATTTTCTAGAGTAGAAAAAAGAGATTCTGGTTAGTCTGAAGTTGATCGTGAGAGAGTTAGGACTCAAGAAAATGGACAGATTCGAGAAAGATCCAATCATGAGTAATCTAGTTCTTATGAAAAAACGTTTAATTCTAGACGATGGTTATCTAGAGTTATCCATTCAAAGGAATGTAGTTTGTTGAAGAATGCTTGCAAAGGTAATAAAAACAGATTTCCCGCTGCTTGGCCGGTGCCTGATACTTAGACGTCTTGGTCTAGATGCGTGTGACCTATTTATTGATACATGGATCCTGAAACGAAAAAAAGATATTGTGGATGTGCTTTTATCACTTAGTTTAGAAATTTAGGAGTTTTTCATGAGAAAGATGGTGCTCAAGGATGATTTACTCCTCCCTCTCTCTATCTCAGACAATTTTTGTTGTTGCTAGCTCAGTTTCATTGTGGTAGTGAGAGTATCAACACATGACAAAATGTTCAATACATGTCCGTTATGTAAGTACTCACTGGGCAGCTGGACATTATCATGGGAGAATTCCACAATGATTGAGGAGAATTATGAAAAGTATAGATTATTCAACCCGTGTAAAGTGCATAGAGGATATGCTCTTCAAATTAAAGGTTTTAAGTCCCGTCTTGAAGAGGGTTTTGACTCTCATCCTATAGGTCACCTCTGTTCAAATTTTCATTATGATAAATGTAATCAGTGGGAGAGTACATACCCCGGTATGATTGGAAAGAATTCTAACCGTGAGTTTAGTCTTTTGCTACGAGATTGGTCTCGTCATGGTTTTAGATTTTTCTGGGAGGAGGACCCGGGTCAAAGTTTCAACTGTTGGAACGACAAAAAAATATAGTTTATACGTTATCATTGTGAAGACAATGCGTGTTATGATTATAAGCCAACTGATTTTTATTTGACAGTGACGGAATGTGATTCGACCCTTGAGGACACTGTTTGTGAAATTGCTTCAAATAAGCAAATTGAAACATGTGAATTCTATAGAATGAATGAGAATAGTATCATTGACTATACAAAGAGATATGACAAGAGTGAAGTTACACTCTACTGTAGAAAATGTGACCCTGACTTTGCAGTATATCAGGATTAGTACACTTTGAATTCAGATAATCTACCTGAACTAGTTGTTGTCGACAAATACCTACTAGTGAATGAAATCTAAAGAGTAGAAAAGTCGTTTTTTATCATGCATATATTTTTTTTATTAATAAACAATTTCACATACAATTTAGAACATTTTATTATTATGGAACTAAAATAAATATTAAATACAAATTTAAGTATTATATAATCTATAAATTAGTTCAATTTAGGTAATTCAACGTAGATGTTGAGAAACTGCTTGTAGGTGTAGCCACGACATCTGAACATGCAAAATAGTAGTGCATGAAAGCCACATGTCTTAGTTACTAAATCCTGTACTCTTCGTTGATTTTGAATAATGGTTTTCTCCCTGCTTTTAATAAAGTTGCTGATGTATGGAGTATAGAATTTATACGATAGGCCAAGAGGGTCAAGAAATTCAATAGTTTTCGCTGTTTTAAAGATGCATAGCCCATGACCGGTCTTCAAAGTCGATGGACTGCTATTAAAAATGATTAGGGTATTGTTAACACTAGGAATTTTTTCAATTAAGTCCAAAGGTATGCAATATGTCTTGTACTGGTACATGTATGGATCCATACTAAATACGTTTATTATTTCATTTGTGTTCATGGTGCTAGGTCTAGTAGAACACTGCCGTCGGGTGTGATTTCCCAATAGGTTTCAAATTGACTCAGTGATATTAGCGTGATACTCTCGGTCAAAGCAATGGCAAATGTACACTCTGAACGGTAGGTCTATGTTCTGGCTAGTCCATTGTCTGGTATACATTAAATGTCCAAAACAAAAATTTCGTATCTTTTCTATAACATGAATTCGATTAATTCATTTTAAAATAATTGAGAACCTTGATCTAGGGATTGCATAGTCAACTCGTACAGAGTACTATGTTATTTTTTATCAAAAATATGATCTTAGTGCAGACTGAAATATACTTTACAAACGTTACGTTATTAATCGAAAATAATTGAACTATGGGGGGATTCAGTTTAGGATCTAATGACACTCCCACTTCTCAAGGACGCCAATGACAATTTTGATGGGATTTGTCTATTTATAAAAGCTGAATCGCTATAACTACCTGAATCAGTTTAAATATGCCATTGGGCGCTGATTATTAGAGAGACAATTAGTTGAATTTTGTTACCATGGGCTAGGTGCTGTTTCACTGACTATTCGGACGTGGCCAGTAATGAGTGCCGCTGAGCGTGACCTCTGGCTGAAGAGAAGATGACATGTTCCACGGGAGCTTTAAGACTTAATGGCCCCAGAAGTAAATTCGTTTTGAACCGCTGCAACCCTATTTTAATATGAACATGTAGAAGTAGCCATTAGGATACGTTGAATATCTCATGATTTAATTTTCCAACTAGATGATACTCCTGGGTCACTGCAGTAGTCAACTCACCATCAGTATCAACACCTGACCAATATTCATAGCCCAATGATTGTCTTTTCATCTCCTTGTACGCCTTTGATGTCATCATCACAAAGTGTATTTGGCTTGTATAGTTTGATAAATTATTGCCAGTGCTAACCAATATTCAATTAATAAATACATTAATTTTTTTACATAGGTTGTGTATAATAAAATTTTTATAGGAGAGAACATCGCATGCAGTTGTATTTTTACTATCTGACATTTTCTTCAACACAACAAATAAATCAAAAAATTATTAATACAAATAAAAGAAATATACTTATATTTAAAATATTTTAAATTGTATATTTTCAGAGAGGGGTTGTTGGGAGTGAAATTGTTCATAGTAGCCATACTTGACACTGACATCAACATTTTCAGCATTGAAGAGATTCAATGAGGAACTGATAAATGGATACGCTTCCTGATGGGAGAGATAGGTCATCTTAAGATAAGAAATCCTTCTTTGATCTAACAATCTTTTTTTTTTCTTCTTCTTCTGCTTATTGGCCTTCCTTTTTTCAGTCCTCAAAGGCCTTGTTAATGTCCCTCGCTTCCTACCTCAGTGGAGACTGATGACTGAATAACGCGCAAAGATCCTTTTCAACCCCTCCACATTTCTCCGAGAATTTAGTTGCTCACCAGCGGTTCCTGCTGAAGATTTAATATTTTCCTTAAAACTCTCCTTGAAATTCTCGCCTGACCACCAGGCCTGTAGTGTAGAGGCAGCAAAATTTGATGCAGCAGGTACAAGATATTTTCTGGCAAGGAGTAGTGCAGAACGAAATAGCCTAGCCAACCGACTACCAAGACCATAGACAGAAATTGTAGTATGCCCCTTGTAGTATTCCAATCCATTGCCTATTTGACGTGGACTCAAAGCACCAACATAACAATCGATATCGGGACAGACAAATGGAATTCTCCTATTGTTCATTTTAGGTGATTGTGCTGTCGTTAAAAATGGGTCAAAAATGACATGTAATCACTGCTAAGCCTTTTGTTATTGCTAGAGGATCACCCAATTCACCTATTATTTTTAACTTACAGATCTCAAAATATGTATTTTTAACAGGAACGTTTTCATGATGATTTGGCTGATAATGATGGAAATTTTCTTGGTATGTTTACTGCTCAAGTAAACGTTGGTCAGGTGCTTTTGAATAGAAGACTCTCGACTATACCACAAAGGATGCGTAGAGAAATATGAAAGAGACCAAGACGCTGACAGGTGGGCAATCAGCAAAAATAACTTGATACATCCTGTAAACGGTGCGAGTATTTTTTCCATGGATCAAAGTCTGCTTAAAGCCAAGAGCGTCTCTTAGATTATCATTGAGAATAAATGTTTCATTGTAAACAGGTCAGCTTATGTAAATCATGTCTTATTCCAATGACTAATTAAAATAGAATGTGTCATTCTTGCGATATAAGATTTTTCTATTGATTGTGAGAAACAAATCTCCCATATTATCATATTCAATATATTTCAATCTGACATATGGATATTCACTGGATTTAAGTGATTCAACTCATTCACAATTGGCATACCCCAGCCCAGTCATTGTCCAATTAAATGGTATAACTTTTATATCATACACACTATCTTTTCTAAGGATGTCATATGTATTTTTGAGAATACAGTCGACATCCACTTAGAGCCACTTCATATGCACCATAAATTTGATGGCGGGGGAGAGTTTTTTCAAAAAATCACTTGTCGTATTCAAGTCGTTGAAGAGAGGATCGGAAACGTTGGACATGAATGTTACATAGAAACCATTGGGGATTGTCAATATCTTCAACACCGATGCAAGAATCAAAATCAGAGTTGTATCCTAGCCACCGAACAAGTAACTGTTTCTTACCCCTGCCAGTACGTGTCTTTAATATCTTTTCAATTTGATAGATTTCACAAGCATTTTTAACTTTTTGCAATTCATAGTCATAAGAGCTGCCGAGAATCTCTTCATATTAGGTATTACGCAAGTGAGAAGTTATGGGTTTAGTGTCTAGGATTTTTGACACTTTAAAAAGTTCAGTGGACCACAAGTAATTCTCCTTTACAAAAACATTAGTTGTTCTAGTAATTCGAAGAGTATCACCAACATTGAATTTATTTTTCTTCTTCGTGACTTTTGATTCATTGGAATATTGTATAAGCAAAGTGTTAATTGTATCATGATCAAACTGATGAACTTCCATTGGCGTAGAGTTGGACAATGATCGACGAAGTCTTTGATTATAAATCAACATGACTTTATCTAGATCATGAATAAAAGTCGATGTATTTTTCAATGTACAATATCTTGAAGTTACAATACGAATAGTTCATATCAATAGTTCAGCCAATGCAGCCTTTATAGGACTGTGACTATGATGAAGCATTGTATTATATTTTTATATTATTTTTGCAGCATGGAGATTAAAAAATTCACCGGCGCTAACTGATTGAATTTGTCAATATAGATACTTTTGGATAACATTTTCATTGTCCTGATCAACTTAAACGCCTTACTTCGTGTTCCAGGGACTGGCACAGTTTTTGTGAATAAAAACACTGAGTGTAAGTAGAACGTGCTTAAACGGCTCACTTTTATGCAGTTGAATTTCGTCTAGAGTCAGGAGATCTACTTGCATTATGTCATGCGGGTAAAAGGATTTTACTGTTTAATATTGATTAGCACAAAATATTATAGTTTTATTCATATTGCGACTCCGCTCGATTTTAAGCGGTTCTCATACATTTTTAATGTAACCACCCGTACCCCCTAAACGACTTGTGGGGGAACACGAGCACCACATTACGCCAGAACTTTCATAAACACATTTCAAAACTCTTACCATTTTGAACTTAAACACGTTTTGTAATAACCACTACCCTTTTGTGTACTGGACGTTGGTGGTGGTGGTGGTAATGGTGACGTTGAATTGATACGTCTTCGCTTTTGTCTAGCTGTCAGTGGTGTGCTAGTATTTTCCAAAATTGATTTAAAATCTTCTTCTTCTTCATATATTAGTGAGGTCATTGGTGTTGTTGAGAATAACGATGAAACAAGTTCATATAATTTTTTTAGAATTTTTTTATTGCTAATGATAGTTTCGGGGAAGTTTAATGTATTTAGAAATTTGTATAGATGATTGTCAAATGATATTAATCCTTTACGATTTGTAACCATGTCTTACATTAAATCAAGTAGATTATAGCTCTTTCCTTGATTTATATCCCTTGCCCCATTACTTTCAACTTGAATATGATATCTTTACATGAGATATATTAAGAGTCGTGTTCTTTGTTCAACAAATGTGAGTTGGAAAAGATTTCAAATATTCGATAAAATAGAATACAAATAAACCATCATTAATTTTTTTACAGCAGCAGCAGCAGAAACATGAGAACATGATTATTTTTTTGGGTCAGCAGCACCAGCAGCAGTGGGCTTCAACCGATAGGACTTGTGTTTGTCCACTCGGCGAAGTTCATCTTGAACTAAAAGCAGTTTTTTATCATCCTCAATAGTCTCATTGTCAGGGAATTTACTCAGATTGTTCTAAAAGTGTTCCACTGGCGAGAGAGCTAATTCTATTGAAGTCAATTTATAGGGTTTTGCCATTCTCTCTTTCTAGACAAAACTGTTTAAAAGTCCTGCAATTATTGGAAGTATAAGCGTGAAAAAGCTACCGCCCGCCTGACGAAGTCGTTTCCTTTTGAAATTCTTTCCTTTCCTTTTAGAGGCCAATGTACGTACAACGAAACGATGTTGCTTTGCCTGTTGCTTAACTACTTCTGGCAGTTGAACATTACCCTCAGTTAAATATAAACAAAATTCGGATATTAGATTAATGAAATCATTGTCAATACCGTGTTTGAGTATTGCTTTTCTAAGCGGAGGTTTTGAAGTGCTTAGAACTGAAAACAAATGGCTATTTTCATGTAGTCTCTTCAGTGTCATGATAGCGACTAATAGGTCTTTTTAGCTTTCACCGGTAGATATACTATAACTTAATTGTCGAAAATATCTGTGACTACACGCAGATCCTCAGATGTATTTTGATTAAGATCCAACAGGATGTAACCGTGGGGTTTATTAGTTGTATGATTGTATGCTGAGAGCAGGAATTTGGGGGCACCTGGATAGATTTGTTTATTGAGCGTTATTACCGAGCTAGAATCCCGAACAACTCTCTAGATGGTATAGTTGGTACAGTTCAAAGCAAGTATTTGCATAGATTTGCTCCGATGAAAGAGACTGTGTAGAACTAGAGTAACCGAAATTTTTTCATGATGATATCGAACGGTGAAAAATAACAACATTTGCAGGGAACATTGTTCAATAGATTAAGCCAGATCGTCAATGATCAGCCAAGAGTCTGGTTCAATTATGTTGAAAAAATCCAGTCCCTGTATGAACTGTGTCTGCACCAATCCCATGGCAGCAATTGCTTTTATTTTATCGTATGACTCCTGCCAAATACTATAACAATAGTAGATTTTTTTCGGCTTTTCCACGAACATTTTATTACAATTTTAATTATTTTAGTTAAAGTTTTGTTTTGCCCCATATTGACGGTCCACACGGAAACGGTCTGAATGTTGTTTGAAATTGATACATGTTCCATTCAACAGATCACCGGGACAACTAACTGTAGAAAATGAGTGTATTATTAATAAATAATTTCCTACCTACTACTACTACTACTACTACTAATACTACTGCTACTACTACTACTACTCCGTTCTTCAAGAAGAAGAAGAAGACGAATAATGAATCATATTTTCTTTTATTATATGCACATAAAAAAAGTAACAATACATTGAAAAAAAAGCACATTAAACATGAAAAAAATACACTTTTTTTTTAATTTATTTGTAAAAAAAATAGCATCATTTACATGGGCACAGAGAGAAAAAACACTTTTTTTTGTTTATTTATAGAGAAAAAAAATACAACATTAAATTAGAGAGCACTTGAAAAAAAATATCACTTTTTTTTAATAAAACATTTACAAAAAATCTGCTCTAAGTCAAAAAGATAACTTTGATATTGTGGCGGTGCGCCCCCCACGCTGGCGGCGGCCTCCCCCCCCCCCCCGGGCCGCGACGCCCCCCCCCCCCCCCTCCCCAAAGGTTTTTAGTAAATTATTTACAGGACTTTATTTAAACTGAGACTTTCCCTATGGGCAACACATTTGATCTGTTCTGAAGTTAGATAGTCACTAAGGGGGAGGGTGGTCACACTGTTATGACAAACATAGACCATGTCATAAATGGTACTCATGGCTATTTTTTCTACTGTTACAGTAAAGCTCATGTAGTTGAGGGAACGAATTGCCAACAATTTGGCTCATGGAAATGTATTTTGAACAATTCACTTCCTATAATTGTCCATGTCAAAATTCTTATCCACATAGCGCGTGGGTACTCCTATGCAATGTTTCTTGATTTCCCCATCGTATGTTTGTATAAAGTACACATTCGGACCCACAAACATACCGCGAGAAATAAAGTCACGTCCTGGTTCATATTAAAAAAAAAAAAGATGAGTTGGGGCCCGACGTTTCAATAGCTCAGGGTAAATACTACTCCAATTGGTGTAGTCCATCCGTGAACTGATAATTTCACCGTGTGCCAAATCATCAATTAGATTTGAGGTTTTTACTTTTAACAGTAGAGAATCCGTGTCACCGTAGCAGACCTCTACTTGCCTCTTTTCAGGCCACTGTACCCTAGCCACATTGTAGTAGAATTCCAAAATGAGCTTTTTTGAGATCTCCAAGATAGCACTGCCTGCAGCAATATTTTTATTCAAGACAATGCGTCTTTTTTTCCTATTCAAAAGTACCATGTCCGGGCCAATGATTGTAAAGGAAGTGTAATTGAAATCGGCAATAATTCGAGCACACTTTTCAGGATCGGTCACAACGTCAAAACGATTCCTATTGCGAACACTCTCACACATTTTGCCGAAAGCTGAATTTAAAATGAGTTTATAAAGTTCTTTTTCGGCCTTCGTCTTTGATGCGTAACGTTTTCCGACAAAAGTATCAAAGATCGTTTTTAGATAATGTTTTTTGCTACACTCGGGAGCCTTGTGAACCTTTTTGACGTTGAAACCATTTTTGCACCCTCATGTTAAAGCCACATAGTGTACAACTATGTTTTTTTTCGGCAGAAGGTCAGCAATAGGTTTTTGTTTTGAAGGCGCCCAATGCAATCCGTCCACCTCGACTAAACGCCTATTGCGAGGGCTCAAAGAGTCCTTAGTCACAGGTCTATTGATGCACGGGAAAACAAAATCCTTTACTGAATTGTGAAACTTGACTGGTGTCTCTCAATCAATTTAGAAAAACCATCCAACCAGGACAGTCTCCTCAGCACTGTGAAGGCTGAAGACCTGGGGAGCATGAGCGTCGTTGAGCCATTTATAGTCACCGCAAGGTAGTGCATAATGAGACTTGGCTGAGGGGTAGAGATAGTTCATATCAAGGAACACTGTCTTAGATTTTGTCCCCGTCTTCTCCCCCGTTGGATCAGTTTCCAAGATACGGTCCCCGAGACAAATAACCTCCTCCATCATTGACCACGCAATCAATAGGTACAGATCAATGTCATTTATTAGACCGATTTTTTCCCAAAAAGATTTCGTTATGCTTCCAATAACAAGTTGATTTGATGACTAGTAATAACAAAACATCATATTAGGCTCCTTATAGATGTTGGTCAAATTTTTACACTTAATGTATAATACGGTAAACATATGACTTGTCCAATACAGCCCGCAACTGCCATACCCATTTTTACACCCTCCCTCTGACCAAACTTTTTTAGCGAAACTAGTCCTCGAGGGTGCAACTCCGATCACACAGACAATCGTAACATGAGTAAATGCAGGGACGAGACTCATTGGTAAATTTCGACAATGATAAATACGGGCTATACTTAGAAAGACCATGGGCTGTTCGATCAGCGTAGACAGACATTTGAAATCGTTGATTGTTATGGAATGACTAGCCGTAGACTTCATTGATTGTACGTGAATGAATTAATTCACTATAAGAGTTGGGGAAAAAACTGGCTTACTATCAACATTGACGTTGTTTTTTGTACTCAACATCGTACTCAACAAGCTTAAAAAAAAATTCAAAAACAATAAACTATTCCGCTGGTTTATGTATGATTTTGTACGTAAAGCTGTCTATCACCCACGCATCATCTACTGTTACATTTCTTTGAAGATATGCCAACGCTGGTAGCACATACTTTAGATCGTAGCTATAGTTATGTTTAAAAACAAAAAGAAAAAGTTACTTTTGAATTTTGAAATTACACGATTTGTGAGCCTAACCACGAAAGTTAATTTTTCCCATTGAATTGGGGCCAATAAGGTGATTATGGTTCTGCACTACGTCTTCTGGGGCAAGAGCACCCCTACACACACAGAAAATTGTTCTCTTTTCCAACGCCCGTCTCTCTTTATCCGACAATGTCATTGGATGAAAAAAACATTGAAAAAAAAATCTTCCAATGGAATTTCATGGCTTCAGTCACAACGAGCAGGCGTGTTGGAACACGCAAATATTTTGTGTTTATTGATTATATTTAGCTTTGACGGGTTTGATATCTCAACCAGTCTTGTTCCACAGTCCAAATACACTTTATCAGATTGCAGAAAGGAATTTTGAAAATTTTTAAATTTTAAAGTGTCTTTGCCTTCTGCCGGCATTTCTATTCTTTGATTTCCATGAATTTCGTAATGGTCCATGTGGTCTGAAAACGTTCACTCGGATCTAATTGGGGAAAGGCAATTAGGGCAATAAAAACGTTCTCCTTTTCTCACACCTTGAGATAAGAGTCGACTTATCTCCGTAACGGGGGAAAAATGACCGTAAGAATTTATATCTTTAGTAGGCTGATAAATAACCGATACAAAATTTTTAACATTTTCCACCATCGGTGTCCTCACTGAGTACAACACTCCTTTTATATTAGGTTTTTTTTCTCATCTACAAATTCACTGTCGTACTGGAGAACAACCACCCCCCCCCCAAGATTTTAATTTGCATTCTAGAAAATGCTTAATTATTTAAATGACACCGGGAACTTTACCACAAAACAATAAAAAATTAAATTATGGAAAATTTTTACACCGTTAAGTGCAAGTCTGTCAAGATTTTTCACTGTTGATTCATCTTTTAATTTCTTATGGGCCGCTGCCAAAAATGAATACTGAAAGCATTGAAGCCCTGTGTCAAATCTGAAACCCTGAACCCCTTTGGTAGTCGACAAATCTGGGTGACATTTTATTCTTTTGCCCCTCCCACCCCTTAAACTAAAGTTTTTTTAAATCTGCTGAGATTCAGATCCATGCATTCAATGTATAAACTGGTGGAACCACTTCCCCTCTCGCTAAATGTATCTAAAGTTGAAATTAGTCTACACCCAGTTGAAAAAGTTGTCTTCAAAATCGTTTAGACCTGGATAAGAAGCCTGGTTGCCTGTTGAAAAATGAAAATAAAAAATATCCCCAGCTGTTCCCTATTGTAAGTAGACTTTGATTCACCGACACTTCAATCTCTCTCTGACCTCCTCAATTCAAAATCTGACTCTCGTTTTTTGCTAGAATACGGTCGATCTATAGCTGGAGAACTTTTACGGTGTCAGTCAGAATAATACTAGCGTTTTCCTCGGGAAGGCTAAAATCTATCCAGTATATTTGCAAATGGCCCAGAGCAGATTCTAACAAACAAAATTCAGGTAATTCCGGGGACATAGCACTATTTTCATGTCCTGTACCTGTTTGTTCAGGACTCAATTCACTAATAGTATAGTTATCGTTAAAAATGTCCTCGGAAGAAATAGTCGCCATCTCATTACTACTACTACTATATTGATTATGCATTTGTTGAATTTAGAAGGACGACAGGAAACTGTTGATCACACCACCACCACTCATATACTTTTCAATCATTGTGGGGGGATGTGATCTGAAACCCACTAGTATATGTACATTGTTGCATTTGTGATAGACAGTTAATATAGCCCGAATTGTTTTGAGGTGTACGTTTGTGATGAGGCCAAATTGGAGATGCACTATTAACGAAATCTAAATTTTCATGCATGAGATTATCTGCCCACTCCGGATCCTCAAGCATGTCAATATCGCAGGTTAAGTCCTCCAGGCTAGCCATTTCCCCAAAAACATCATTAAGGAACCCCCTATGCCACTCCAAATTCTCTAGAACTAGTGTAGGTTCATCCCTGAGCTCTGCTGTTTGTGACAAAGTTGTCTCTGTAAATGCACTTGCTTTATCACTCAATGGTGTCGCTGGTGGTGATATATCTTTAATCTATAGAAAAAAAAGTTTTATTTTTTATGTAAAATAACCATTATTTTTTTATATAGTTAATAAACTCTGTTGATTTCTCACAGTCATTGTCCCACCACCACCTGAACGATTAGAAGAATAAGAAAAAAAAAGTTACATATCCTTTTGTCTTTCATTATGTCAAACGAACATTTTAAAAAATATATATTGTTTTTTTTAGTCATTGAATTGTGTTTCTAGTATTAGAAGAGCGTTTTAGACAAATGTAATTATAAAAAAAACTAATGCTATTATTCCAAAAAGTTCTTAGAAGAAAAATTCAGTATATCTGTATCATTTTAGTGCTTTAACTTCGGCATTATAACTCTCAATAAAATTTGACAATCGTTCAATTGACACGGTATGCTCCATGAACACTTGCTCATCAGCTTCAGTTAACGGATACGAATCCCATATGCCGGTGGTCGGTGGTTTTACTTTCTCAATAATCCGTATTTTTCTGTGTTTTTTGCCAACGGATTTGTTTGAAGTTGTGGATGTAGTTGACCTGGGCTAAATAAATGATTGTTAGAGAGAAGAACTTTTTTTTTCTCCATCCATATCAACAATTAAAGTGTAATTAAAATGTTGGATGGTCCTTTTTAGAGCCCCCCCTCCCCTCCCCCTGGGAGAACCCTTGGGAACCGGGAGCTTCCTTCGAGGTAGGAGGATCGATGCCCTTTCGAGTTGGGATATCGGACTTCACAGCACTGTTCAAATAGAACAGCCTCAAATTCTTTCTCGAAAGCACTTTTCAACGAAAATAATTACTTGAATTGAATTTGCCCAAAAAAATGTTTCTTCGTATCATTGTGAAAGACATAATCGGTGATTATTAAAAAAGACCTTCTTATCGCAAATACACATCCTGTTACAAGGAACCCTACTTAAAATTCAAAGCGGATTAAAATTCAGGCTGTAGCGATGGAGTAATTTGATAAACATCGGATATGGACAAGAGCTTAGTGCAAAATATACGGTAGTTTAAAAACGATTTGTGAACTGTGAAATAGCGACTTGTCTTTTTTCAAATAGTTAGTTTGTGTTTAAAAGGAATATTGGAATTATTTCATTAGTATACGTATTGGTTATAATTTACAAGGTAAGGTTTTTTTCTTATAGAAATTAGGGATAAGCTATTTCAGCGTTAAAAAATTTAATATATCTAGAACTAATTTGGCTTAGTAAATAAAATGAAATAGTTTTTAGAAAAAAATTTTAAGATTTACTCAACCAAATAAATGTACCTATTAAATATCTTTATTATTTTTGAAAAAAAAGGAAAAAAAAATATATACATAGTAAAGATATGGCTGTATATCAGAAGTTTCTGGCACGGCTTAAAGGGGAATGGCCCTCCTATCTTGATCGGATGAGGCTGAGGCATTATGTGAAGCAGTCCATTCCCTTTTCAACTTCCTTCCAGCTTGCGTGGAGCTAACACTGGCGTCAGAGGACCCTGGCATTAAAAGATTCGCGGCCATTGGATGGTCCAGGTCATTTGTAATTATACCAGCGTATTTGATAATAGATGGCCTTGTGGCTTGCATTAATGCAGGTTCACTCCATCTCACTTTCTTTTCCAGAGGGGTATTATAGCACGTATCTTCTTCCTTTAAAAAAAGGCAAAAATTTAGCATGAAAAAATAAATGCATTTTGAGTTTGGAAAATAATTCAGTTTATGTTAGGCATCTTTAGTAGTGTAAAAATAATTTGGATTTCAAAATCAGGGGTTCTCAATTATTTTTTTGAGCAACTGAGTCTTGATTCGAAAAAAACTGGGTTTGCCACGAAATTTTACAAAACCTTACTTGAGCCTTTTTTTTCTGCTTCGAAAAAGTTGCAAGATGCTTATCTTTCTGTTAAAAAGCTGGTAGGGGGAATGGGTCCATTTTGGTCCTTGGGTCATAAAGATTAAGAATCCACGGATTATTCTGATTTAAACAGGGTGCAATATGTGCTCATTTTTTGCATTAAAAACTGGTGTTAAATAGGGGGAGCTGGAATTTTTTTTTTATTCAATTAAATAAATATTTATATTTTCCTTTATCAAAATAAAATACTCATTGTTACAAATTTAGATTTTTTAGAATGATTTTCAGCTCTTAAACTAAGGTAAGCAGCATAGATTCTAAATTGTTTTGGTTCTTCTTCTAAAGACCAAAAGCGCCATTAGATTACTATGATCTAAAATATCAGTGAAATACATTTTCAAACAGTATATTAGAACGAACTATAAGTAAGGAGCAAATCAGGTTAATATTAATCGAAACTCTAAAAAGGAAGCTTTTGTAACAATCAACACATTAAAAGAATCAACATTTTATTCTAATCCCAAATTACCGATCGAAAGCTAAGCACTTTTTAAAAATTTTCTTGATTTTCAAAAACATCCCTAAAAAGGCCCAATGATCTTGATAAAAATCACACCGTAAATTTTAGCCTATATGAGAGCTATGCAGAGGTTTCAGCTCCTAAGCAACAGGCTTCTAAGCGCATAAGTACCCTTAGTTTTAGTGTCTGTCTTAAGTAGTCAAAAAGATTAATCAGTAGCAAAGTGGTTGCTTCTGCCATTATATTTTAATTTTTCATATACAATGAACCAAAATCAAAGTGAACATGCCTCTCTTTTTTGAATATTTACTAAAATTGAAATACATGGAATCATTTAATATTTAATGATGAAGGAAGCTTTTTAAAAGAGGTAACCACACAGTGTAAGGAAAGATTTTCTTCCTTAAATTAAAGACAATAAAATTTCTTTTTATTATAATAATAATGAGAAAATTTTACTCACCAGAAATTGCTTAGAATTATCCATTTCTATGTAAATGTTCACAAAAAATGTCAGTAGTGTTAAGTTGAATGAACTATTCAAAACTGTTGAAGAACCTAATTTGAAACCTGAATATATACAAAAAATAATTGCATAACAGCGAAAACAAGACGTGCTGGTTTTGGTTTATCACTAAAAAAAAGACATGTATATACCTTGAACTAGAAATTGCGTAAATCTCTTTGCAAAGATGTAATGACCTGTAGAATAGAACTACGAGAAAAACCTGTTTGGTACGGGGGCGTCGTAGAAGTATAAGGTTCTACCAGAAAAACCTGTTTGGTACGGGGGCGTCGTAGAAGTATAAGGTTCTACCAGAAAAAACTGTTTGGTACGGGGGCGTCGTAGAAGTATAAGGTAACATACTACTTATGTCTCAAACATAGTAACAGGTAAGCCTCTTTCTATTTTGTCTATAATAGATAAACCCCCATAAAAAGTTTACTACTGACAGAACAATCTAGTCTGTTATTACAAAAACACCTTCAAGGAAACTGGTAAAAAGGCATAAACCTATTTTTAAACGCTCCTCCCCCGCCATTAAGGTGTGCATACTACAATTTTAGCTAGTATAATTCTCTATATGAAATTGGCAAGTATATCCCACCCTCCTTCAACCATCACTGATAAAATTAATCTTATTTTTATTGTGTTAAAATATATGCTTAACCATCGAAATATATGCCCCCTATTCAAAAAGTGCATTTCGGTATTCTAGCAGAAGGGTAAACTTACATGTGTCAACGATTTGGGCTTGAAGCGAACAGCCGAAGTTACGCTATTTGTGTGAAAGGGTACATTATTACCACCTACTAAACTTGAACACTCTAATAGCGTTTAAGCCAAGCAAATGGTTTCATAAAAAAGATACTTTTTCTGATCAAATTGACTGACTTATATTTACACTAAATCCCTGATTTTTTTTTTGTTAGAACGGTAACCTACATTCTAACTAGTTCCATTTTAAGTGGCCAACATTTATTCGATAAAAAGGATTAACAAATTATTCTTTGCTAGTTAATTACCGAAAAAGGGTTGTATCTAACAGCTGCATAGTATGGTGAAACAAGGAAATGATTACATACCTACATCCCCAAAGACAAAATTTGAGTTTTGATACCGACAATTTAAGCTTGGAAAGGTTTCTGACAAAGATAAAGAATGGGGTGTGTTAATGCTTTGTATAAAGCATTTATAGACAAAAATTTAATTGAGGAATTAAAAAAACTTTTCTTTGAAAAAACCTATGCCCCCCTTGAATTTTTTCTTCACTACATGGAAAAACTAAAATTTTGTTTCCTTTTAAGGAGTACCCTGAGCTCCCTCAGTCGGAAAAATGGTGAAGCCACTCATCAATCCGCAAGGGTTTCAGTCATCAAGTATACTGGTCTTTCCAGATCAAACCCCATATGGCGAGAATGCAGGCCCTTCTGCGACCCTCAAGCAGTAAAGTGGAGCTGCCGGATCTTCTACGCTCCATCGGTGAACCCATAATGCTGCCCCTTTGACCCCAAAATCCCATGACATTCAAGCAGCAGGGCTTTCTGCGCCGCTTGCGCAATGTAAAGATGGAGCACCCGATCTAAATGTAAGTGTAAATTATAGACAGTAAAAAACTTGCTTATTTCTAGCTAATGTTAATTCTTTTTAGTATACAATTGGAGGGGGCGTAACTATGAGGAAATACCCCCCCCCCATAAGAAAGAAACAATGCATTCATTTATCCTTCAATTTAAATCATAGAAATAATTTTTGTCTTTCAATACATGGACACAAACCTTAAGGTTTGTGTCCGCCTTAAGGAAATAGTCAAAGAAATGCATTCTTTTCAAGCTTTAAGGGGCATTTCGCAGAAAAATATTCTGGAAACTATTAGAATATTGAAAGTACAAGTTGCAGACTATTAAACACACACACACACCCTTAGTTTGGGGGTGTGGGTACCTCGGAAGAAATAGCTATTACAATTCATTTACTTTTGCCTCTAAGAAGGAGATTTGAGGACTCCTAAAAATGGGCGAAAATATCAAGGGGCTCTCACTATGAGGGGAAAATAGGACATAATTTTCAAGATATAACTAAGAAATTTTTTTGAAAATTTTTTCAAGGAAGGGGTTGATATTCCTTCTCACTATAATAACAGGCTCTGGTCCATTAGTTTTTAATGGGGACATTTGAAGTCCCCCACTGCTCCTCAGAATAATATTCCTTTTCTCAGCAAAAATCATAAATAATTCAAGGGAATATATTTTTATTCTTTTTGAGGTTGAAAAAGACGCTCACCGTAAATGGATTGAAGATATGCTGGCCCATTTCTGGCCAAAACAAGAAGCGACCAAGGCCCCAACAATGGGCAGTGACAGCTCTTCAGTAATCTTTTTTCTAAGACTCTTTAAAACATACCCGGTAATCTTTCTTTATTATATTTAAAGCTAACAATATGTAATCAAAGAGTCCATATATGCTCATTACACCTTTAGCCGGTAGTATGGTTCCAATACATCCGAAGGTCCCCTTTGGAGGTCAATGTATGGTCATTAAATTTATAGCCAGTAGTGAGGGGTCTATGGGTGCAAACGGTCCCATTGTCCATCTATGGTCATTACGTACTAGTGAGGTCCTTTTAGATCACTCGTGACAATTCTCTTCCTTTTTCAACCTAATATATATTCTTTCACAGGATGAAATGAAGAGTGTTTCAATGAGCTAAAAAGCTCTTCTTATTTTCTAGGTTCACATACCAATATTTCCAGGTCTCTCTATTGAGAACCTGTCACCAACATCAAAATTTCGTCACAGTCTGTGTACAGAAGGCATGGAAAGTGAAAACGAGGATGGCTTAAGTGTGGGGGTGAATTACTATTGTATAGATTCCCCCAACATTGACTTTGACACTTTTGTGAGGGATCTCGGCCTTGATACCGATATTTTCGACAGCTTTATAGAGCAAGTACCATCTAGCAAGGTCGAGAGGGTGCTAAAGGTGCCCACCTCTCATGATATGGGGGAGCAGGACGAAGTGGTGCCGGCTAACCTCCAATTTTGCCCGAATTATATTATACCGATACCGCTTCGCGTAAAATTTATGTTTTTAGAGTTAGGGGACCTCTTCAAATCCCTTACAAGTGGTAGTATCCATACAGATCCAGTGGACATACTGCACTCATATATCAGCAAGATTTGGGGAGTTCTCCAAAATCTCATTCGGGAGGGGGGGGTTAAGGTGAGACTGTATAAAGGAATCCATCGCACTTAAAAAAAATTATGAAAAAAGGTGATTTGTATTCGCATAACGCATTGTTTCATCCGGACTGGCACAATTTTGAGGGTGTTTTTTCAGACTCAGTGGGTAATATTTTGTATAGAGTGGAGAATCATAATGAAAATAGGAGTTGGTCAGTTGTCTTATTTAAAAAAAAATTGGAGGTAAATGTCACAAAGTTTAACAAGAATTTGCTTTAAGAGGTGGGAGGGGAAAAGCTAATTTTCGAAAATATAATGCATATTTGAGGGCTTTTGGAGGTTTACAGCAATTTCGTTTCCATATGAGCTTGGAGTACTTCAAGTGTTCAGTCCTTGTCACGGGGCATAAACAAGAGACAAAGGATGTTAGTAAGACGCATTTGGACTTTTTGACAGTTAACAGGGGTGAGGTGAGGACAGAGTTTCCTAACATTGTTTTTAATTGTTTAAAGTGGCATTGTCCTATAACGCTTCAGGGTATTGACATTTTTGAGAGGGCTAATTAGCATTTAAAAATTGGGGTTTCAGTGATACAATATGATAAAGAGTATGAAGATGGGGAGTTTAAAGATAAAAAGGGTGTGTTTTATTCAGTAAGGGCTCCGTCCATTGAATCAGTGAATCCTTGGCTATTGCTTCTCTACAAGCATGCAAAAGACCCTGATTCAATTGGGCAGTTCTTTCCAATCCTACATATTAGTTGGGTTTTAACTAAGGGTAAAAATTGTAATAAAGGGAGGACCTGCTACTATTGTCCAGTGTGTTTGTATAGATTCTATACAATTTTACAAAGTTAAAATTGAAAAACTACTTGAGACAATGCAAGTGTCATGGATACCAGTCTATGGAGACGGTTTCGAGTGATAATGCCACCTTGATAGAGTGACATAAGGGGATTGATGATGTCACTCTTGAAGAGTGACATGATGAATTTAGATATCGAGGCCAAACTCAGGGATATGTGTGATCCATCAAATTTAAATCATGTCAAAGAACAAGCAGCCATTGCAGTCTCTTTTGTCCACGGGAAAAGAGAATCGAGTAATACCATGCCATTAGTAGATGGATTTGAGACATTGGGTGGGGAAGATTTTTTTTGCGCGAAGCGGAATTGGTTTTAAAGTGTTTCATACTATAGGCCTACTATTTCAGTTTTCTTGCCATCGCACCGGCCCCCGGCCCTCCACAGTGTCTTCAGGCCGCCATTCTGGCCACCGGGTTCTCGGGAGGATTCGGGCCACGTCCAGCTCTCGGGTCGGACCCTTTTCCAAGTACCTTTGTTTATGTCCCATGTAAATATATTCAAGTGCTTATTTTATACTGCTTTTTTAAATGTCTGTAAATTTGTTTTGTAGTGCCTTTGTAAATTTATTTAAAATAAAATTGTAGTATATTTATTTGTATTAAAGAAAGTGTGCATTATATTTTTTGAGTATTTATTCAACCGATTGAGGTTAAGAACGGTTAGTTAAATTTTGACATTGGACGAGTATGTTTCAATTTAAAACAGCATTCAGATTCTTTCTTTGTGGATCATCGATTTCTGACAAAACACTTTAAAAACAAAATCCAAAAGTGTGATAAAAAGTGTTTAGAGAATCCAAAATATATCTGTTATTGCTATAGTGTATGGCAAGAATCCTAGGACAAAACAAAGAGTATTGCACCAGACATAAAATTTTATGCGAAGACTTTATATGTTTAATATTATTACACCAAACTCGTGGTTGATTATTGAGGATTTAGGTGAATCTATCTAAAAATGGTCTCAAGAGATGTTACAACTGTTCACTGCCCAGTCTCATCAGGACAAAATTTTCGTACCTGTTGCTCTCCATAATTTCTTTCATCAGAGAAAATGTATGAGAACACTTGCTTTGAATTTTACTTAATATATCATCTATAAGGTTGTTCTCGATTCAAGCTTATAACTTTAAACAAGCAAATATATCCAGGCGAATTGAACTTTACAGTTTTGGCATACAATAAAGCTAATAATAAACCATATGGATACATTTTATTGGATCTTAATCAGAACATACCCGAAGATGTACCTGTAGTCACGGAAATTTTTGACAATGAATCGTATATAGTAAACCATAAATATTAAAAAAGTTTATTAGTCGCCATCATGAAGTTGAAGAAGCTACATGAAAACTGGCATTTATTTACCGTCATTGGGTGATTCCAAACCACGGCTTAGGAAAGCCATACTCAAACATGGTATTGACGATGAATTCATTAATCTATTATCTAAACTTTGTTTAATTTAACTGAAGGCATTTTTTAACAGTCAGAAGTTGTTAGGCAACAGACAAAGCAACATCGTTCACTTGACGTGCCCTAGCTTGCAAATAGAAAGGAAAATTTTTAAAAGAAAACGGCTTGTTCAAGCAGGTAGTAGATTGTTTTTATTTTTACTGCCAATAATCTAGGAACTTGTAAACACTAATCTCTAGAAATGGCAAAATTCTTTAAATTGACGCATATTGAACTCGCACTTTCACCAAAATAGCGGTTTGAAGATAATTTTTATAAATTTTTTAACAATGAAACAGTTGCCGACGAAGAAAAATTAATATTGCCGTGAAATACCGCTAAAAGTAAATGTCATTGATCAACCTCCAACTTCTGAAAGTTCTCAAACTTTAAAATCGCCAAAACAGCAAGAAGATTAATCTAAGGGTTTAACAAGTTTTGTCGACATAATGTCTCAATAGTATCATGAGCAAAGTGGAAGACTCTTGACTTATTTTGCTGAAAATGAACAAAATAAAGAGAAAGAGATTGAAGTTATAATCGAGGGACAGCGATACAATTTAATTGATTTGATATCAGATTTGCTTGCAAATCGTAAAGGACTTGAATCCTTTGAGTCATTTGTATAAATTTTGAAGTCGCGAAATTTTCCAAGAAGTCTTATTGATAATAAACATGTTTTAAAACGATTAAGATAATTTGGAGAAATATCACAGGATATATCAAAAGATAGCAAGCCAAATGGACGTGCTGATTTTTTAGGTATTAAACGAAAGCGTATTTCCACTGGATTTAGTATGCAAAAAGGTAGCGGGTGCTTCAAACCACGTTTATGTTCAAAATGGATAAAAATATTTGAAATAAAGTCACCAGAGTTGAAAAGAAGCTACCGGCAGAGTATTTATAGAAGGAACCTAGTTACACTTTTCATTAAAATCTTAGGGTTCACAGTAATCATTACCAAAAAAATAAGGTATTTTTCCCATTGCATATATAACAAGCAGATCTTTTCACTCTAGAGGAGATTCACAGAAGCCATCATATACCTTACAACTATATTTAATCGTAATCAGTGTCTTTAGTCGCTATGCATATGCCATTCTATTGCACTCAAGGAGAGGCAGTAATATTGCTAGAGCCCTTGAATCTATCTATGAACAAGATCCATATAGAAAAATTAAAAGAGATCGGGATAGTGAATTTGTTAGTCCAGATGTAAGAAAGATTTTATTAAAATATCATACAATACTCTATCATAGTCATTGTCCAATAAAGGACACATTGGCTGAGCGATTGAAAAGAACCATTCGACTTTTAATCTCAAGACAGTGTACGTTTGAAAAATAGTGTTTCTTTTATTCAAGATTTAGATAAAATCATGTTGATTTAGAATCAACGTTCTCATCGATCCTTGTCCATTCATAGTCCTTTTGAAGTTCATCACAGTGACAATACAGTTAACATTATTCTTGAATAATATTCTAATGAGAAGGTTGTGAAAAAAATTAATATTTCTGATATAGTTTGAATCAGTCGAAAAAGAAATATTTTTGAAAATGAGAATTACTTGTGATCCGCTGAACTTTTTAAAGTGTCAAAAGTCCTAGACACTAAACCTGCAACGTATCGTCTCCATGATGTGAAAGATGAGGAGATTCTTGGCTGTTTTTATGATAATAAATTACAAAAAGTTATAAATAACGGAATTTATCAAATTGAAAAGATATTAATGACCCTAAGTCGCAAGGAGAAGAGACAGTTGCTTGTTCGCTGGCTAGGATACAACTCTGATTCTGATTCTTTGATTGCCGCTGAAGACGTTCTTAATGTCCAATGATTTTTTATGTGACATTCATGTCCAATGTATCCGATCCCCTCTATGATGATTTGAATAAAACAAGCAATTTTTGGACAAAACTGTCCCCCCAACCAAATTTGATAGATAGCATGAAGTTGCTCTTGTTGATTGTATTCTTAAAAATACTAATGATATCCTGAGAAAGGATCGTATATAATGGATTAAAGCAAGAAACTTTGACTTCACTGACGTGGGCTTGGTTGCAAATTTTGACTCTGAAGATTACCCCTTTGCTACTATACCCTATGCGCAATACAACAATATTTATGACCTATGTCGAGTTACCAATTAAGAGTTGAAAAAGGGGTGGCCTCACATGTCACTATTCCACGGAACAGAGGAGAATGTGAATTACCAATCCATTTCAGAATGAAAGAATTCTCCTCAATGAGAATTTACGTGAGGTTCTCAGTCTTATAGATCATATTATTAAATTAAAAAATTTGAATGGTAAGGATCATGTTATCTATGCAGACTATGCAGTCGGCTTTTCATCAAACAATTGTTTATTTCTTTATGCATCCTTTGTTGAGACAGCGAGAGTCGGTAATACCAATGTCTTCCTTCTACGTATAAATCTCTCATGAACAGATTCACCGCTACAATATAAAGCACCTTCAATATATATCCAGTTAAAACTTCATATTTGGAGCTCCGTCAGTTAATATTAAGAAGTAAATTGGGCGATCTTCCTGCAATAACAAAAGGTTAGGCTGTGATTATCATTTTCGACCCATTCACTGAGATAAACAATAAAAAAACTTTTGTTTGTCCTGATATTGATTGTTTTGTTGCTATTCCTGGAACACGACAATTGGGTCATTGAATAGGCTATTACAGGGATCGTTCGTTAGTGTCCGGTTACGGTCTTGGCAATTTTTTTTAAAGTTTTATCACTCTACAATACCCCTGGCTAAAAAATATATTGCACTGGTTGCAGTGGATTTTGCATCCTCTAAACTACATGATTGGTGCTCTGGAAAGTATTTTAAAGAAAGTGTTTCATAATAAAGCAGATTCACCGCGCGATCCCTCAGAAAGCGATTGAAACCAAGAAAAGCAAAAAGTGTTTAAAAAGGGCAAGAAACACCTCTTCACTCATCAGTCTCTATTCAGCCCAGAAACAATAAACATTAAAGAAGAGAAAGAAAGTAAAAATTATTACATCAAAAAGGATTTCTCTTCCTATAAATGGCATATCTACAACATAAAGGATCGCATCCTTCACTCGACTCATCTCTAAATGATGTCAATGCAGAAATGTTGATGTGAGTGTAAAAAACATGGTAACTATGAACAATTTTATGCACAACAGCCACTCTCTGAAAACGACTTTCAAATTTATTCGGGTGAAGATTATTTCCTATATTTGACTTCCACATTTATATATTTGCGTGTCATTGTCAAAAAAATAACAATGAAAAATCAAGTGCAGTAGAGGGGTTATCCTTTTTAAATTGTGTACTATACAATTTATTTAGACAAATTAGTGTCTATATAAATGGAACGTTTGTGAGCACAAGCAACAATCTTTTGGATTATACGAGTTATATACTATTCATGCTGATGACTACAATGTCCTACAAAGTTTTAAGAGCTCAGGCATTGTGCTAAGAATACAAAAAGGAAACTGATACTAGCAGTGTACTTAGAGGTTGGACAACTAAAGATTTACGCTTGGTTGGGAAAATAAATCATGAGATTTTTAATATACCTAAATGGTTAATCCCCCCCCCAATGTTAATATTGATATAAAGTTGCAACTTGCACCGTACAATTTTATTTTGCGAAAAGTAGTTGGCACTGTGCTCGATATAACAGTCTCTCTCACCTCGACAATACTTAATGCCGGAAAATAACAAGTTATGAGTTCTGTTGCTTTGGAAATTGAAAAATTAAGAGCTAGTTGAAATAATATCAAATTGCTCTTTCCTCATACAATCACAAATCAACGAAATATTCCTACGGATTCACGTACCTACACTGATCCATCACTTATCAATGGTGAAACACCTTAAAAACTTGCCTTGCCTTTTGTAAAAAGCGCTAGTGCCTTTGGATCATGAACGAAATCTCCACATAGATTTGAAATGTTTTTTCTTTCGTCTCTTTTATCTAAAGTAAATGGAATTCCACTCTACAATTGATCCTTTGATAAATCCTACAGAATCCTATATGAATCGGCAATGCAATCCCTAGATCGAAATTCACAATCATTTGAAAATGGTATAGCCGAAGAATGTTCTTGGAAACTGATGGTATCATTGTCCTGGATTAGTCCGGTACTTAAGTTATAATTATTTTCCGAACGGGCACAGTAGGTTTAGAGTGTACATTTGCAGAACCACTGGAAGAGAGTATTGCATTCATCTCGCTAAATCAATTTGAAACCTATTTGGAAATTACCCCTGATGGCAGTGTTCCATTAGACTTGGCACCATGAACACAAATCAAATAATCAATATATACAATCTGGATCCTTACATGTCCAAATACAAACCCTATTACATACATTCAGATTTCCTCGAGCATATTCAAAGTGTTAACAATACCCTTGTCAGTGTTCATAGTAGCCAATAAATTGTAAAGAAATAAATTGTAAACAAATTGTAATTGATCCTCTTGGCCTACCTTATACATTTCACATGTCTCACATTTAAAACTTTCTTGAGCAAATTGGAAAATCTATTAGTCAAAATGGTAAGTGGGCAAAAGATTTAGCAACCAAAAGCCGCGGTTTTCCTGCACTATTATGCTTTGTGTTCCGACGTCGTGGACACACTTACAGTGAATTTCTCAATAAGTATGATGACAATCCTCGATTGAACGACTTTCTAATTGAAAATATCATTTTCTAATTGTAAATATAAATTTTGGTGCCCTAAGAGGAAAATGTTTTAAAAATATATATAAATTTGTTTATTAATAAAATTAGTATGTAGAAAACATTTTGTCCTATATATTTCTTCTTCCACGTTTAGATAGTCATCAGAAACGATAAGTCGCAGCAGATCATCAATTTTGAATTGTATACATCGTGGCATGCAAAGTAAGGGTTACATTTTCTGGAATATATTGTAACTGCATTTTTATTACGGGTCTTCATAAATTCAATAATACTATTCTGATGCATATTATAAAATTCACGGTTTTCAATTTTCTTATATAAAGCAATGTCACCCATAAAATTCACATGTGTAGAATCACTTTCTGTAACAGCCAAATAAAAGGATGTAGATTTATAATCATAATTTTATAAACTAAAATTACGTTTAGGGTTTTTTGCAATTTTGCTACGGTAAATATTTTCCCTTTTATAACATTTATAAGAGTGACAATTGGAGCATATGTAACCTCTAGTACGAGATTCACAAATTTTTTTAAGACAGGTATTATAGTCATTAATTTGCATTGCGAATCCTCTATGCAATTTACATAGATTGCATAATCTACACTTTTCATTGTAGTCATCAATAAAAAGTATAATTATCATAGGACAACCAGCTGCCCAATGTATACATGCATAATGGACATGGGTAAAACATATTTCGATGTTCACTGTCAAACATCCTAAAAAAAACTGACTAGGGAAAATGAATGTCTTCTAGGAGGAGGAGGAGGAGTGACTTCACAAAACTTGTTTAAACAAGATTTTTTAAATGTTGACGTATATCTTGTTGCCTTACAAAAATGTTCGTTGAAGTAGTGGTTAAAAGCAAAATCACAATATCGTTTTGTTTTGTTTCAATTGATTGAATTTTGTTTCAGTCAATTAAATTGAGTAAATGCATCTGGGCCACAACGTAAAAGTTTCATGCAATAGCCCAAGATGGAGAATCATTTTACATTATATCGTCAAGCATTCTTTGAAAAAAATGTTCCTTTCAAGATAGAACTATTGAACATCATCATCTAGAATCAAACATTTTTCCAATTTTACTAGATTCCACAAGATTTTTTTGTTCTCATATCCAGTCATTTTTAATCCTGATACTCTCACTAGCAATTATAGACTAACTAAGAATCTCTTTAGTAACAAGCTTACTACTTTTTTATGGATTGATTCAGATTTTGTTCTTAATATATTTCACTAATGTATTTAATCCGTTTTTTTATATATGCAATATATTCACTTTTGCTGCGAAACAAGACTATTCCTCCAATTTAAATTGTCTTAACGATATAAAATATCGTGCTAACGTCTCTTCCCATTCTAGGGTTAGTCGACAACCCCTTTGTAATTTCTGCTGCGGCGTTAGGCACGCTAGGTTTCCTTTCGCCATTGTTAGCAACTTCAATATCTAATAGTGGAAAAGCATCCATTACTAAAGAATACTGCCCTTGATGTTGAGACACTGAACTCTTTTTTAAGACTTGAGCAAAGTCACACAAGACCCTCAACTCTCATTACGTAAGAGCTAAAAGTAAACATTCCCTATGACTTGACAGACACCAGCTGGCCGTTTAAAACAAGGCTTCGGTTGGAGTCCTTGGCTGTCGTTGAATAACAGGTAGGGGTGTTGTGGAATCCAGCCGTACTGACCGGTAGAAAACAGGGTTGCGGTGGAATCCATAGATAGGGCTGTGGTTATAAGCAGAATGGGGTACTACTAGTTTATTATTATTCTCACAAATTTTGAAAAGACATTTATTTATGAAAACAATATAGCTAGTATAAAATGTTGTTTCATAAAATAAGCTGTTCTTTATTTGATTATAAAGCTGGTGTTTGTTTAAACTTTCAAAATTTCCCCCCTAATAGTTTTTGTCAGAGGCAATGTAAGAACGTTGCCTATAGTAAAGAGCTATGAGGCTTCAATGATTTTTTTTTCAGAAGTACTTCATTTGGATGCAGTGGTCGTATAAGCTTTGGAGGTAGCTCATTCAATTGGAAATTGGAAGTTCTAGTGCCCCTTTTTAAGACTCAAAAGTAATCAGAGGACAACTAGCTCCCCACCTACCCTTCCCCTTTTGCCTCTGATGAAAATGTTGAGAGAGCCGATTTGTTCAATTTAGTCCAAAGGCCAAATAACGATCCCTCCGGGGCTGAAAAATGCCCTGAAGTTTGGGGGCAATGGTTTCAAGTTACGCAAGTTGCCTGTTGTTATCACATATGGTTTTTAGGGAAAGAAGAAACGAATAAACGTTGGAGGGAGCTCAATTGATGGGAAATCAAAATTCTAGTTCCTTTTTTAAGAGTAAAAGTGATAGGAGGGCATCTAGCCCTAACCCAAAGCTTTTCCCTCGAATACATCAGATCAAAACTTTGAGATAGCCAGTTTGTTCAAAAAGTCTATAGGCAATATAATTATGCCTCCGGGGTTGACAATCCCCCCAGCTCTTGGGGCAAGGGATGTAGGGTTTCACTACTTGCCCGAGGTTTTTATGGAATGAATGGCCGATTTAATTTTGGAGAGGGTTCATTTGACTGAAAACTGAAAGTTCTATTGCCTTTTTAAATAGCCAAAATGATTGGAGGGTAACATACCCTCTCCCATGTTTTTTCCTCCAAATACATCCGATCGAAATCTTTAGACAGCAATTTTGCTCAAAACAGTCCAAAGGCGACAAAAGCGTGCCTTAAAGATTGGGAAAACCCCCACAGCCCTTGGGAAAGGGTTGTAAGCAGTGAAAGTTACCAATCGTTAACATGTAGGGTTTTTATGAATAGGGTGGTCGTATTGACTTTGGAGGAGGCATAATCAGTTTGAAATCGAAATTTCTAGATCCCTTTTTAAAATTCAAAATTGATCGGAGGGCAGCTATCTCCTCCTTTCATGCCACTTTCCCCTGAAATGTATCCTATAAAAATTTTTCGATAACCATTTTGTTTAAAATAGCCCGAAGGTGAAATTACTATGCCTCCTTGGTTGATAGCCCCCTGCCCCTGGTTCAAGGGCTGTAAGTATTAAAAGTTGCCCATTGTTAACGTATAAGGTCTCTTATTGAAAATAGGGCACTTTTGATTCTGGATCTCCAAAACAGCTTAGATTACTAAGGTAAAACATTAAAGAACTGTTGAGAGGGACGCCAGACACAATGAATGCTCACTCTGTCCTTGGTGGTTGTAAAAAGGGAATATCAGCAATATCTAAGGAATGACTGAGGGTAATAGGTTGAAACTTTCCAGATATATTGAGTGGATGTTAAAGCAAGGTTGAAGGGCAATCAGCTCCCCCTTTCTTGCCCATTTTATGTGCCCCCTCTCCTCAAAAATGGTCAAAATTTTGAAACTATCTTTTAGTTCAAATTAGTCGAAAGATGTGAAAGCGTTGCTTCCAGAGATGCCATACCCCCAAAGCTCCGGTGCAAGAATTATAAACTACACAATTAATATTTTGTTTATTTGCATGATTTATCATTAGTAAAAGGCGACATTTTCTATTTTAAGTGCATCCGAAAAGGCCAAGGTTTTTAAGTCGAAACTTTGAAAAGGGTAAAGGGGCATCTTAAATTAAACCAAAAGGCACTATTTACATTCGGTTTATCAAAAAGTGGATCTGTAATATCTTAAGAACGGCTGAGGGTATTAATTTGAAACTTTCAGCTTATGCTAAGGGGTATGTCTTAAAGTGGTTGGAGAGCTGCCAGGCTCCCACTCACAAGCTCTGTTTAGATACCCTCTCACCAGATACATTCGATCAAATTTTGATATAGCCATCTTGTTCAAAATAGTCTGAAGGTGAAATAATCATACCTATTGGAATAATATGACCTACCACAGCTATGGAGAGGAATGCCGAACACGAGCAAATACAGATATGTGTTTGCTTGTTATCAAAAGGGCGTATCAGCAACATCTAAGGTATAACTAAGGGTATAAAATTGAAACTTACAGGTTATGTTTAGGGGAATGCTGAAAAGTAATTGGAGGACTACAAACGCCTCCTGGCCCTTCTTAGATACCCCACCCTTTACAAGTGGTCAACATTTTGAAAAAGCAACTTTTTTCCAATACAGGCAAAATGGATAGTAACTATGCCTCCGGGGATGCAATGCCCCTAAGGCCATACCTTTTTTTAATTGCAGGACTTGTCGTTAGGAAGAGGGGGAATATTTGATTCTGATTTAGTTCAAAATTGTTATGTGTATAAAGGCAAAACGTGGGAGAATGTATTGGGGCATGTTTAACTAAATCGAAAGATACTATCTGCATTAAGTTTTTCAAACTAGCGTATTTGCAATATCTCGAGAACGTCTTAAAGTATTAAGTTTAAACTTTTGGGGAATGTTGAAAAGTAGTTGAAGGACAACCAGTTCAATCCCATGCTCTTTTTACTTGAAATGCCACCAAAGAAGTCTGATCAAAATTTGGGTTAGCCCTCTTGTTCAAAAAAGTTTAAATGTAAAGTAACTATGCTTCCAGGAATAACAAAACCCCAACAGCCCCACGAGCAAGTGTTATACGTTACATAGTGTTCCCTTGCTTCACAAATTGTTTTCAAATGGCTCATTTGAAAACAATTGCCATATGACACTGACTCAGGAATAATAAATATTATTTTGGTTGGTCTTAAAAGTAAAAGTTTATTGTGAAAAGAAATTTATGGTGATTTCGAAAAAAAGCCTCAAACCCCTCGAAAATGGCGTCAGATCAAAATGAAAGATAAGCCATTAGAATCAGCAAGGCCAAAAAACTTGTGCAGGGAAATTACTGCCCCTCTCCTTGAAAAACAAGGAAAATCACTTTTTTGCATCGGTAGCACTGATCTGTCTCCTGTTTTTTTTGTTTTTTTTTTCATTTTTTTCAACAGGCCTAGTGGGCTACCAAAACATCATGGAGAGATGCTTAATGGCTCATTCAAAAGCTATTTCTAATATCTACGTGCTTTTTATAAATTTTGACATCTGCTATTGCAATATAGCACTAAAATGGCATATTTGTGCCATTTCTCAAGGGATTGCACTAGCAGGCAACCAGAACATCTTAAACAGATCTTATCTAGCTCGTATAAAAGATATTGCTCATATCTATGTCTTTCATATAAATTTTCTCATCAGCAAGATCCTAATGGCACTAAAAACATGCGACTATTGGGCAAGCAGAACAACTTTTGCAGCAGCAGAGTGATGTTTAATGGCTCATTTGAAAGCTATTGCTCATATTTATGTGTTTTTTCTTTACTTTTTTTTTTCACCAATTTTCCATTCGGAAGTGCGATACAGCTATGAAAATAACACTTTTGGTGCCACTTCTTAAGTGGAAAAGCTCTGAAGTACAAAACAGTTACTATTGTAATAGTGGTGTTCCAGAACCCTTACCTAGAGTTTTACAAGAACCCCTCCCGTACACTCCCCTTCGCATCCCCCTTAGTAAGTTTCATAAATGGTCTGCTCATCAGTAAAATACTGAAACATTAGCAGGCTTCCACACCATCGTAGATAGAAGTTTAATGGCTAAATTAAAAGCTATTGCTTATATTTACTAGATTTTTAAAAACTCTACCATCTATTAGGTTTCACATATTTCAATGTTAACTACTTTCTGGGGAGAACTTGCAATTAACTCTTTGTCATGGTTGAATCATTAGCTTGCAACCTAGTAAAGAGCAAACCACAGCCCATAGTAACTAAAAGTTAAAAAAAAAAATGCTAAAACAGTCTTTTTTCATCTTCTTCTTTTTTTCCAGATCTAGCGGGTTACTAGAACATCATAGAGCTCATTTAGAGCTCATTCAAATGCTATTTCCAATATCTAAGTGGCTTATATAAACCAAGTTTAAGAGCTCACTCCAAAGCTATTTCTCATGTGTACGTGGTTTATATAAATTCCACCATCTGCAAGTGCCATATGGCACGAAAAAAGGCACTTTCTATGCCGTTTCTCATGGGGTGGGGCTAGCAGGCTACCAGATCATCTTAGATAGGTTTTTGATAACTCATATAAAACATATTGCTCACATCTTCGTTCTTCCTATAAATTTCACCATCTAAAAGTTTCAAATGGCATTTATAACGGCACTTTTGGTGCTATGTCTCAAATGGGAAAGCTGGGGCTAACGGGCTACCAGAATTTTTTAGAGTGATGTTTAATGGCTCATTTAAATTTTTTTTTTCAATCATGGTTTGTCCCTTCTTATAATTACTTTTCAGATAATCCACTAGTTTTGAAAATGTGATGCACTCATTTTTTAAAGCATATCTCAGGAAAGCTCATTTTAAACCTATTACATATATCTACGTGCTTTTTATCGATTTTACCATCCAAAAGTGCCATTTAGCACTAAAAACGGCACTTTTGATACCACTTCTTAAATGGAAGAGTTTGGAAACATAAAACGGTATCATTGCAATAATTATGGTCCAAAGCCCTTAACTGGAGGTTTATAGAACCCGTCACAAATACTCCCCCTCCAGACCCTCTCAGTAACTTTCATAAATCGCCTAAGTAGAGTGCTAAGTTATATTTCTATGACTGCTATAGGAATTCCCATACTATTCTACGGGGCCTCTACACCTTTCCAAAGAGAGTCAGTACTCCCTCACACAGTTTGACGTGGGCATTGCAAAAAGTTGGCAAGGTATAATGTGGTATAACATGTTTTGAGAGTATGATTGAAATTAAATAACTCAAGCGGACTGGTTTTTTGTTATTGATAAGAATTGCACAAGAATGTCCCGTTTGACGTAGACATTTTTTTTTAAAGCTGGCAAGGTATAAAGTACGTATCATAGCTAGTACACTAAATATTATTAACTTTGAAACAATGAATACTTCAATTTTCAACGTGAGTACAGTTTACTGAATTTCTTAATTTATTTCCAAATAAAATCATTTTACCAGTAAATTCAAATTCAGGGGCATAGCCCTCCTCCCCTCCAACAATAAAAACCCTACAATAGTGTAAGTATACTCCCTAGAAAACACAAAGTACGCTCTTTTTTCTATTATGTAAATAAAAAACCATCCCTCACTGCTCTGTTCACGAGGTTAATTCTGTAGTTTTAGTTATTTCCTTCAAAAATGTCAGTTTCCTCATTCATTCTAATTAAAATGCGTTTTCTATATCTGTTTAAATAGAAGCTTTTGGGGAGATTACGTTCCTTGGCACCTTTTCAAAGCATGTACTTATGGATACCTTTCCAAGCAACGTGATTAAACACGCTTTTACAATCGGAATGGTTTGATTGACATTTGCAAAAGGGGTAAGGAAACTGTAATTATTTAAAAGTTATAGTTTATTTATTCTAAAGATAATGACTTAGGACTCAATGGCATATCATTTTAATACTTTTCCACAGGGGGATTTCCACTAGGCATGTTAAGATTCAAGCTAATTCTTGTAGGCTACCTTTTAAAATAGCTTTACGGGGGGAGGGAGATACACACTACACTCTGCTCATAAATTTGACATCGTGTCTGAGCTTTTTCTGAAAGACTTTAGACTACTGTAATTATTTATAAGGTATAGTTTATTTATTTTAAAGATAATGACTTAGGCCTCAACGGCAAATCATTTTAGTACTTTTCCAAAGGGGGATTTCCACTAGGCATGTTAAGATTTAAGCTAATTCTTGTAGGCTACCTTTTAAAATAACTTTACGGGGGGAGGGAGATACACACTACACTCTGCTCATAAATTTGACATCGTGTCTCAGCTTTTTCTGAAAGACTTTAGACTACTGTAATTATTAAAAATGTATAGTTTATTTATTCTAAAGATAATGACTTAGGCCTCAACTGCAAATCATTTTAATTCTTTTCCACAGGGGGATTTCCACTAGGTATGTTAAGATTCAAGCTAATTCTTGTAGGCTACCTTTTAAAATAGCTTTACGGGGTTTGAGAGACTCTGAAAACAACTTGAACCATGGCCCGCCCCCCACGGTCAGAAATTAAATTATAAAAAAGTTTCTTCAACTGAAAGTAAGGAGCAACATCAAAACTTAAACGGGCAGAAATAGAGGCTGTTTCCAAAGATCTAGGATTCATTAACTTTAGTGTTACCAATCAAAAGCTATGAGCTTGAGAAAATTGCCTGATTGTCGAAAAATGGGGAAACACCCTCCAAAACTCGACATGAATGGAATTGTCTTGAGGGGAGAATTTTCCATGGAAAAGGGGAAGGGTATTTTTACATGAAAACAAATTCAACTGTTGCCCACCCCCCACGATCAGAAATTAAATTATAAAAAAGTTTCTTCAGATGAAAGTAAGGAGCAGCATTAAAACTTGATAGGCCAGAAATACAAGTTGTTTTCCATGATAGAGGATTCATTATAAAAATAATTAACAAGTAGTCTCTAAATTACATATTTTTGGAGGGGTGGGAGCAGTATGTCATAGATTACTTTCTGTGATGTAATGTTGACCGAGTTGCAAGCGAAACACACGTATGAATGACTTGAAATAAAAAAAATTTAACAAGAAATGGCTGAAAAGTGTTTTGGGGGGGATGGGTATTAGTCTTTCATAAGCGTGTGTTTTCAGAAACCTATAAAAATAAACTATTTCCGTAACATCTGAGCTAATGAGGGTTTTCGACCGTAAACTGTAGTTTTTTTTGTAAGAGAATTATAGAAAATACAATTCTCTGGTACAGGTTTGAAACTTAAGTCTATTTTTGGATTGAAAAATAAAACTATATCTGTAAATTCTGAACTAATAATTCAATATTTTTTTCATAAAACCAAACTATTTTTTTTTTAAACTTCGAAATTTTTCAACTTTATTTATTTTTTTTTATTTTTGTACGTATCTTAAAATTTAAAAAAGTAAGGAGCAACATCAAAACTTAAACGGGCAGAAGTAGAGGCTGTTTCCAAAGATATAGGATTTATTATAAAAAATTTTAACAAGAAATCTCTGAATAAAATATTTTTTGGATGGATGGGACGGGATGTCTTAGAGTACTTAGAGTGCTGTACTGTGGGCCAATTTGGTATTGAAAAACCCGTGTGGATGAATTAAAATAAAAAAATTTAACAAGAATTGGCCGAAAAGTGTTTTTGAGAAGATGGGCATTATTGTTTTGTAGGCGGGTATTTTCAGAAACCTATAAAAAAAAACTCTTTTTATAACATATAAGCTAATAAGGGTTTTGACCGTAAACTCTAGCTTTTTGTAAGAAAATTATGGAAAATACAATTCTCTGGTTCAAATTTGAAACTTAAGTCTATTTTTGGATCGAAAAATAAAACTATATCCGTAAAATCTGAGCTAATAATTCAATATTTTTTTCATAAAAACAAACTTTTTTTAAAACTTCGAAATTTTAAACTTTATTTTTTTTTTTTTCTTTTTGTACGCATCTTAAAATGTCAAAATATGCTTACGGTTCTAACAATTGTGCTCTATGATTGGTCAGAGACACGATTTGGCCTTCCCACTGGTATTCTATGACCGGTTATCGACAATACCTAGTCTATTGCATGTATTAAATCAGTATTTCTTACGCAGTGGAACGATAAACACATAAGTCATATCTTTAAAAAAAAAGTTAAGATGGTACATTTTAATAGAGTCTGTTCACATAACAAGGTTATTGTAACATTGAATGCCGACAAGGAGAAGTATTTAAACTATGAAAAAAGTACAAGTGGTAGCACTATTGGAAATGTATGCATGCATTGTCATGACAGTAAGGAATGAAATTTCTTTGGAATACCGAAAAAATTCAATACTTGTGGTGGTGGTTATCCGAGATTGAGATCTCCAGAGATGATTGCACTCAAAGAGAATGCTAACATAAAAATAATTGTTGGTGATAGAGGACAACTCCTTGCTACTGTTGCTGGTAACAAATTACCTACGGATACATTCATTCATCAGCTTTCGGGCATTAGAATTCAACGGAAGGCTAATAAAAGAAAGGCCTACTCTGCTACTAATATCGTAAACCATATCTTTTTTACGAGCCGAAACTGTTACCTGTGTAAAAATTATGTGTTAATAATAATATAATGTGTAAAAATAATATAAAGATGAAACGATGAAAAACAAAGCACCAGCAAACGTTACTGCCATTGATCAAACAGTCAATGAATCAATAGCAAAGACGAAAAGCATATTGAGCCTGTTCATGAGACACCAGTAAAAATTGTGTATGATTCAAAATGGAATAATGATTATTCTACTGATTACGAACTAAGAGAAGACAATAAATACAATATCAAGAGAGAACATGGTGAACTATTTTATGGAACAGATTCAAAATGTCCGAAGTTAATCATTGATATTAATAATGTATCATAATATATTTTTGTAGTAATATTCTACATAGTATTATTTCATTAAAAATATTACATTGTTATGTTTTCATTATTTTTTAGAGTAAGCTAGCATATCAAGCGTTTAGCATTTCTATTAAGACATCGGAGATGTAAGAAAAGGAATTTGCTTATTCCTTTTCTCACATCTCTTATTCTTTAAAACACATTATAAACTTTTGATATACTAGAATACTCAAAAAATAATGGATACATAACAATGTAATATATATTATATTTTTAGAAAGACAACGCTATGTTGAATACTCATACAAAATGATGTTATGATACTGTCAGACACACTATTTCCGTAAAATCTGAGCTCTTAAGGGTTTTTGACCATAAACTCTAGTTTTTTGTAAGAAAATTATGGAAAATACAATTCTCTGGTTTAAATGTGAAACTTGAGTCTATTTTTGGATCGAAAAATAAAACTATTTCCGTAAAATCTGAGCTAATAAGGTTTTTTGACAGAAAACCCGTTTTTTGTAAGAAAATCATGGAAAATACTATTCTCTGGTTCAAATATGAAACTTAAAACTAGATTTAGATGCTCATAATGATGATGAGGACTGACGGTTCTAATTCAATATTATTTTTTATTTCATAAAACAAACTATTTTTTTTAAACTTCGAAATTATTCAACTTTATTTGTTTTTTAATCTTTTTTTATACGTATCTTAAAATGACAAAATATCTTTCTTGAATTCACCTCTTGGATACACAGTACAGAAATTATAAGAAAAAAATTGTAATTTCCAGACTTCATTTGCATGCAATAGATATCAAAAGTTCTATGACTCCTCCCCGCAATAAATTCTATGGGTTTTATGACTCCTCCCCACAATGAATTCAGATGGTTTTAGGAGTCAACCCCCTAGCCATAACTCCATTCAACCTTGAGTGAAGGTATAAAAGTTTGATGATGTATTTCTCTTCTTAACAACTACATTAATAGCTACCAAAATGATAGGACTCTATGACACCGAATTTATTGGTTCGAAAAAATCATCTTGTGGAGCTACAGTTGAATGTGTATTTTTATTATTGTCCATGGAACTAAACGAAATTGGGTGTTATTGTTTGTTGGTGAGTTATAACATACTTGAGCATGATAAAAGACTTTGGAGTACTACATTACACCAAATAAACAGATTGGGATTCTACGATAGAGTGATTAATTCAGATAAAGTTTTAATTCAAAAGTGTGACCCTAGGATTCCACTTTTCAATCTAGAAGAATTTAAGTGTCCTGAATTTGAAAGGGTTTATCACCGACTAAATTTTTATCCAACATCAAAATCAAAATGAGTTTCCATTAAATGCTTTTCTTTTAAACTTAAAACACGCTGAAAGATAATTCCTATGAAACTATTGCAGTTTCTAAAAAAAATGAACGAATTTCAAAATCAAAATGAATTTGCATTTAATACTATTATTCATTCTAAAATTTAGATTTTGTCAATTTTATTTGATGTATCTGACAAAGGATGTTGATAAAAAAAAATATTCACTCTGACACTAAGATTCTGTCAATTTTATTCGATGTATCTGACAAAAGATGTTGACAAATAAAATTTATTCACTCTAACACTTAGATTTTGTCAACTTTTACTATGTATGCGAGAAAAGGATGTTGATATAGAATTTAATCACTCTTATACTTAGATTTTGTGAAATTGCTGTATTGTCTGTCTAGGAAGCGACTTCAATTGATAATGAATGTTAATAGAGAGTTTCTTCATTTTTTTTTCATAATTTCCTATAATAAAATTTCTGTATTGTGTATCCAAGAGATGAATCCAAGAAAGAGTTTGTTACTTACTTACTTCATTCTGATACCTAGATTTTGTCAATGTTACCCCATGTGTCTGACAATAGATGTATGCAAATTCCTTTTCTCACATACCTTATGTTTTGAGTCACATTATGAGCTTTTGTTATGCGTGATGAATCTAAAAATAATAGGCCTATAACGATTTAATGTATATTATATTTTTAATGAGACTATGAAAGGTTGGATACTCATACAAAATTATATTATGGCCCATAATCACGAACCCGTTGACTCTTAAGCACCCAGAAATGATGGTCCAATGATGTAGAATACTTGTTACCATGTCTTATGCATTTATCACGATCAGGTATATCCTTAGGTATCCGGTATGCGAAGAACCTGACCTTGTCTTCAGGACGGTGATAAACACCTTCAAATTTAGGACACTTAAATTCTTCTAGATTGAAAAGTGGAATCCTAGGGTCACACTTTTGAATTAAAACTTTATCTGTAGGTACATTACCCTTTACATAGAGTGCTTCAATCCCAAAAAAGCTGCAAATTTCACTGACTTTCTCCTGGACATTTTTCAGTTCCTAACCACTATTATTAAGTGGTGTAATCACTCTATCGTAGAGTCCCAATCTGTTTATTACGATGTAATGTAGTACTCCACAAGCTTTTATCATACTCAAACATGTTATAGTTCACTATCCAATGATAACAGTGAATTTCTTCGAGTTCCATTGACAATAATAAAAATTCAGATTCAAATATAACACCACAAGATGGTTTTTTCAAACCGATAAATTCTGTGTCATACAGTCCTATCATCTTGGAAGCTATTAATGTAGTTGTTAAGAAGAGAAATACATCATCAAACTTTTATACCTTCGCTCAAGGTTGAATGGAGTTATGGCTAGGCGGATGAGTCCTAAAACCATCTGAATTCATTATTGGAAGGAGTCATAAAACTCTTAGAATTCATTGCGGGGGGGAGTCATATAACTCTTGCTATCAATTGCATGCAAATAAAGTCTGGATATTACAATTTTTTTTATAATTTCTGTATTGTCTATCCAAGAGGTGAACTCAAGAAAGATATTTTGTCATTTTAAGATACGTACAAAAAAAAAGTTGAATACTTTCGAAGTTTAAAAAAATAGTTTGTTTTATGAAAAAAATAATATTGAATTAGAACCATCAGTCCTCCTCATTATTAGTATCCAAAACTGGACTTAAATTAAATATTTGAACTAGAGAATTATATTTTCCATAATTTTCTTACAAGAAACTAGAGTTTACGGTCAAAAACCCTTTTTAGCTCAGATTTTACGGCAATAATTTTATTTTTCGATCAAAAAATAGACTTAAGTTTCACATTTGAACCAGAGAATTGTATTTTCAATAATTTTCTTACAAAAACTAGAGTTTACGGTTAAAAACCCTTAACCTTTCAGATTTTACTGAAAAAGTGTCTGACAATAGATGTACGCAAATTCCTGTTCTTAAATATCCGATGTTTTAATGTACATTCTAAACGCTTGATATGCTGAGTTACTCTAAAATATAATGAACACATAACAATGTAATATGTTTAATAAAATAATGCTATGTAGAATATTCATACGAAAATATATTATGATACATTATTAATATCAATGATTAACTTTGGAAATTGTGAATCTGTTCCATAAAATAGTTCACCATGTTCTCTCTTGATATTGTATTTATTGTCTTCTCTTAGTTCGTAATCATTAGAATAATCATTATTCCATTTTGAATCATACACAATTATACTGGTGTCTCATGAACAGGCTCAATATGCTTTTCGTTTTTGCTATTATTTGATTCATTGACTGTTTGATCAATGCCAGTAACGTTTTCTGGTGCTTTGTTTTTCATCGTTTCATCTTTATATTCCGTAGTGATATTTTCTGACAATACCATTTTTATTTTTCTAGCAATTTCACTGTCTATTAACACATTATTTTTACACAGGTAAGAGTTTCGGAACGTAAACAAGATATGGTTTACGATATTAGTAGCAGAGTAGGCCTTTCGTTTATTAGCCTTCCGTTGAATGCTAATACCCGAAAGCTGATGAATGGATGTATTCGTAGGTAATATGTTACCTGCAATAGTAGCAAGGAATTGTCCTCTATCATCAACAATTATTTTTATGATAGCATTGTCTTTAAGTGCAATCATCTCTGGAGATCTCAATCTCACATAACCCCCACCATAAGAGTTGAATTTTTTCGGTATTCAAAAGAAATTTAATTTCTTACTGTCATGACGATGCATGTATACATTTCCAATAGTACTACCACTTGTACTTTTTTCATAGTTTAAATACTTCTCCTTGTTGGTATTCATTACTACAATAACCTTGTTTTGTGAACAGACTCTATTAAAATGTTCAATCTTCACTTTTTTTTTAAAGATATGACTTACGTGTTTATCGTACCACTGCGTAAAAAATACTGATTTAATATATGCAATAGACTAGGTAGTGTCGATAACCGGTCAGAGAATACCAGTGGGAAAGCCAAATCGTGTCTTTGACCAATCATAGAGCACAATTGTTAGAACCGTAAGAATATTTTGACATTTTAAGATACGTACAAAAAGAAAAAAAATAATTAAAGTTGAAAAACTTTGAAGTTTTAAAAAATAGTTTGTTTTTATGAAAAAAATATTGAATTATTAAATCAGATGTTAAGGATATAGTTTTATTTTTTAATCCAAAAATAGACTTAAGTTTCACACCTGAACAAGAGAATTGTATTTTCCATTATTTTCTTACAAAAAGCTAGAGTTTACGGTCAAAACCCTTATTAGCTCAGATTTTACGGAAATAGTTTATTTTTATAGGTTTCAGACAACACCCGCCTATGAGAGACTAATACCCATCTTCTCCAAAACACTTTTCAGCCATTTCTTGTAAAAAATTTTTATTTCAAGTCATTCACACGGGTTTTTCGCTACCAACTTGGTCCACAGTACAGCACTATAAGTACTCTAAGACATCCCGCTCCCATCCCTCCAAAAATATTTTATTCAGAGATTTCTTGTTAAAATTTTTAATAATGAATCCTAAATCTTTGGAAACAGCATCTATTTCTGCCCGTTTAAGTTTTGATGTTGCTCCTTACTTTTTGACATTTTAAGATACGTACAAAAATAAAAATAAATAAATAAAGTTGAAAAATTTCGAAGTTTTAAAAAAATAGTTTGTTCTTAGGAAAAAAATATTGAATTATTAGTTCATATTTTGCGGATATAGTTTTATTTTTCAATCCAAAAATAGACTTAAGTTTCACACCTGAACCAGAGAATTGTATTTTCCATAATTTTCTTACAAAAAAAACTAGAGTTTACGGTCAAAAGCCTCATTAGCTCAGATTTTACGGAAATAGTTTATTTTTATAGGTTTCAGACAACACTCGCCTACGAGAGACTAATACCCATCTCCCCCAAAACACTTTTCAGCCATTTCTTGTTAAAAATTTTATTAAAAGCTCAGACACGATATCAAATTTATGAGCAGAGTGTAGTGTGTACCTCCCTCCCCCCGTAAAGCTATTTTAAAAGGTATCCTACAAGAATTAGCTTGAATCTTAACATGCCTAGTGGAAATCCCCCTGTGGAAAAGTATTAAAATGATTTGCCATTGAGGCCTAAGTCATTATCTTTAAAATAAATAAACTATACCTTATAAATAATTACAGTAGTCTAAAGTCTTTCAGAAAAAGCTCAGACACGATGTCCAATTTATGAGCTGAGTGTAGTGTGTATCTCCCTCCCCCCGTAAAGCTATTTTAAAAGGTAGCCTACAAGAATTAGCTTAAATCTTAACATGCCTAGTGGAAATCCCCTGTGGAAAAGTACTAAAATGATTTGCCGTTGAGGCCTAAGTCATTATCTTTAGAATAAATAAACTATACCTTTTAAATAATTACAGTTTCCTTACCCCTTTTGCAAATGTCAATCAAACAATTCCGATTGTAAAAGCGTGTTTAATCACGTTGCTTGGAAAGGTATCCATAAGTACATGCTTTGAAAAGGTGCCAAGGAACGTAATCTCTCCAGAAACTTGTATTTAAACAGATAAAGAAAACGCATTTTAATTAGAATGAATGAGGAAACTGACATTTTTGAAGGAAATAACTAAAACTACAGAATTAAGCTCGTAAACAGAGCAGTGAGGGATGGGTTTTTATTTACATAATAGAAAAAAGAGCGTACTTTGTGTTTTCTAGGGAGTATACTTATACTATTGTAGAGTTTGTATTGTAGGAGGGGAGGAGGGCTATGCCTCTGAATTTGAATTTACTGGTAAAATAATTTTATTTGGAAATAAATTAAGAAATTCAGTAAACTGTACTCACGTTGAAAATTGAAGTATCCATTGTTTAAAAGTTAATAATATTTAAAGTACTATCTATGATACGTACTTTGTACCGTGCCAGCTTTAAAAAAAAAAAAAATTCTACGTCAAACGGGACATTCTTGTGCAATTCTTATCAATAACAAAAAAGCAGTCTGCTTGAGTTATATAATTTCGATCATACTCTCAAAACATGTTAGACCACATTATACCTTGCCAACTTTTTTGCAATGCCCTCGTCAAACTGTGTGAGGGAGTACTGACTCTCTTTGAAAAGGTGTAGAGGCCCCGTAGAATAGTATGGGAATTCCTATAGCAGTCGTAGAAATATAACTTAGCACTCTACTCGCCTATTCATATTAAAAATAAGAGATTATTGTGAAAAAAAATAACCAAAACTAAAAAAATTTCAATTGAAAATCTACCAAAATTAAGCTTGAATGATTAACAGTTTTGAATTGAACCTTCAAACTTCACTCTACGATGAAACCTGTGTGCTAATTCTAACGGCGGCAATCTAGGGAAGGGGACGTCCTTTGTTTTATCCCCATAGGTGTTTGCTCCTGCCTAGGTTTTGAAAAAACACCTTTTTTGGGTAATTTCATTGGAAAAGGCACTTCTTTTCATTTAAAAAAATGGGGAAAACAACCGAAAGTGCACTTTATGGGAATGTGCTATTAAGTCAAAATAATAAAAAAAAGTGATTAGGTATAAAAATAAACTTTAAAATGAGCCCTTACCGTAGTCTTGTAGTTTCTGCTAGTCAGTAGGTGATTTATAAAGCCTTGTCTTCATTAAAACTTTTTCAGGTGAAGTCAGCCGAGTAAAAACAGCTTTTTGCTCATCGAAAAACAAACGTTCCTGAAAAACATGTATTATTTTGTGAAGTATTGATAATGAACTTTATCTTGTAGACTGAAAGGTTTTCGTAGCTATCAAGGTTGTTTGCAGTATTTTCTAGAAGTGTCTTATCTTCCCTAGATCGGTGACAATTAGAACTTATGTCAAAAATAAGTTTTCAACTGAAAATAAGGAGTGACATTAAAACATAAAACGAACATACATTATTCCGTATAAATAACAAATATCATGGCAGCGTTGTTTGTACATTAAATTTTAATCAACAACGAAAAAGAACAATTCAAAAAACATAGTTTTTCCGAGGAAAATATTGAGCGAAGTTGAAACTTAAAACGGACAAAAATTGTTACTTCACCGCCTACCTAATATATATCAATAAAAATAGTATAAATAAATCAACTAGTTATGTTTCCCTATGCTTTTAGGATTATAAGAAACTAGCGCTTTACTGAGAACACAAAATAATATAGGAGTTTGAGTACATTAAATGCAAACCCATTAAGGACACATTTTACAGAACAAAAATAATATCAATACCTTTTAGGATTAATCCCTTTTAATATAAAGCAACAATGGATTTTAGGATTGTTGCTTTATTTCTTTTTTTTACGTTTAATTTGGTATCAATTCTGCACAATGGGTCAGTTCAATAGCTCTGTATTTGCTTGGCTTTGTATGTTTTGTGGATAGAATATTTCATCGGAAAATGGTAGGAATTTGTTTTGTAGGTATGTTAGAGCCTTTATATCTTTTAACAAGTTTATGGAAGGAGTATTTGCATCAAGTGCTTTCCAAATTTCTTTGGGTCACTTTGGAAAAATCTTAGGTGGAATTCTTCGATATCATTGATTACAATTACTTTTCAAATTTTATGGTAGCTGACCCCTGGACCTCCATTGCCTAACTCTCCTTCCTTCCAAAAAAATATTTACAATATTTTATTCCAAAACTTTATACAGAACAATCTTTTATTCCAAAACATACCATCAATAATAACTTTAGCTAATTATTTTAGCTAATAGAGTCAGCTACAATTTATGGGAGCCGACCCCTGGACCTCCATTGCCTAACTCTCCTTCCTTCCAAAAAAATATTTACAATATTTTATTCCAAAAATTTATACAGAACAATATTTTATTCCAAAACATACTATCCAGAATAATTGTAGCTAATTATTTTAGCTAATAGTGTCAGCTACAATTTATGGTAGCTGACCCCTGGACCTCCATTGCCTAACCCTCCTTCCTTCCAAAAACAATATTTACAATATTTCATTCCAAAACTTTATACAGAACAGTATTTTATTCCAAAACATACTATGCAGAATAATTTCAGCTAGCGCAGTTTGCCAGCAACCCTGTTCTACTTTACCCCCAACCCTCCTAATGTGCAAAACATATTTCCCATTTATTCTGTCAATCTGTCTCTCTTGTTTCAACCCATTTGCCTATAAGTTCAATCAACTGTGACAACCCAAGAACTGAAAAAACAGTGACAGGCAGTAGAATGGATTTGAAATATATAATTTGGGCTATATATTTGCACATTTTGGGGGCTGGGAGTAAAGTATAAAAGGGCTATATGATTCTCCCCCGGGTATGCAGGCTAAGTAGATGGTCACTTGTAGATGATGCTGTCCCTACTGTTTTTAGTTGGACGGTAAAAATAAATCAAAATGAAGTCTCCATTAAATATAAAAAGCCCAAAAGTGAGATTGAATTTGTCAAAGCTTGGACGTTTGCCCCTTCTGTCTGTTTAAGGAACACAGATGCTTAATTGAAGCTTTTTTCATTTCTATCTCAAGGGTAGCTTACATTTATGACCTTACGTTTGATGGGGGAAAATGGGCACGTTTCTTTATTAATTTGTCTTGTTTGTTTATACAAGAGTTTTTTTTTAAATTGGAAAAATAATTTTTTTTACAACCAATTCATTCACATCAGAGGCTCATTTAAAAATGATGACCCATTTTAGAATCCATGGTCTGAAAATTATATTTGAACTTGTTGAAGCTAGGAGGTATAGACCTCCTGCCAGTTCACATAGGTAAGTTTTATTGCACTAATATCCTAGGGCCATGGCAATACAAAACAAAGAAAGAAAAATAACTTTCAATTACTTCACATTGCATAAACACAAAAGAAACAAAAAAAAAAACAATCGACAAATTCTTCTTCTGTGCTCCGTTGCAAACATGAGCAATTGTCCTAAGTTTTTGAATCTTTCAAAACATTCATCCTTCTATACATTCACAATCCATCTCCCATCAAATATACACTTTGAATATACTTTATTTCTCGAAACACTCAATTATACACAAACATACATCACATGACCCACACTCTCATCTATACTTTCATATATCAGACCAAGGTAAGGACCTTCTTACTTACAATTCAATCTTACATTTAATGGGTTTAAAGAAGGGCTCTGTTGTTAAGTCGTTACTTAGACATTTAGTTTAATCTTTGAACATCCTAAAGCTATTAAAATAGGGACGTCTGAAATTAATGAACCAATCTTATTCGGCTTATGTCATTTTTGGCCTGTGAGTCCCAACAAATTCAGTCCAGCATTTTGCATACTAGCCAAGCGATTATTCTCCATCATGATTCAACCCGAAAATCTTCATCATTCCTTAGTTCTGCCTTAGGAGGGATTGATGAATGATAGAATATCTATCAACAAGTGAAATGGCATCATTTTTATACAATCCAGAAAAAGCCATGCAAGATTTGCCCTCCAATTAGCCATGGCTTTATGGCAACTTGATTGTAATTCAAGTTGGTATTAGAGTCCCTCACAAATCATTTGTGACTGCAATATGCCTATGGTTGGTTTTGACTCTTTCTAAAATGGTTTAAAGCAACAGGTATTTTAAAAACAAGTTTACTGAATCCGATTAATGAATATTTACATAATTTTCTAAACTTAGTACTTTTTTTCGACAAATTTTTAACAAAGCAAATGTACAGCTTTAAGTTTGTTCTATGTCAGCTCTAGAAAAATACCAAGCAGCATGTGCGAAACATAGCTGTGAGGCTCCTGATGTGACATTGTCTGCTACACCTTCTAGCTGGATTTCAATGTCAGAGTCACTTTCCTCCTCTAGCAAGTGTAATGCTTGCTGCATCGCGAACTATCCTTTCCATTTTCGTTGCGGTTGGAATTCTATCTGGCTGATTGAAATTCTATCTGCGGTTTGAAATTTTATCTGGCTAAGGAAAGCTCTTATAAGCCGTTTTTTTTTTAAGTTAGAACAACGTTTTTAGAATGGCGAAATAAAACGTAATATAAAACTAGAACTGAGAAAATCTTCGTAGAACTAAGAACGAAGGACGACGGAAACAAACGCAGCTAATGACTGTCTCTTTCTTTGGTTCTGAAAAGGACATGTCATGATTGGTTTGCAGACAAGTTTGAAAAGCCGTCCTGGCTAAGTGGACGTGCGCTGGGTGGGGAATTCTTAGTCCAAGGGGCACGGGTTCAATCCCTGGCGTGGCCAGTTATTTGGTTTGGGACGCGGGTCAGCGGTGTGACTCTGTAAGCTTAGCCAGAGTCGACCCAGCTCTAAATGGGTACCTGGAGAAATCTGGGGAGGTAAGCAGGAAGGGTTTGCGAAAGCACAGGATGGCTGGCCCCCAGCCCCCAATTGCACTTCCAGGCTGAAGGGCCATGAAACGGAAATCAGCACCGCCGGTTTGGACCTTAAGAGTCTAGTTCCGTCATACTTACTTACTTACTTTATTCACAAGTTCAAAGTAAAGCCATCTTGATAGCATTAGGACTATAGACTAGCTTTATGTTTTGTGCCATAGCTTGAAATTAACTGTTGTATAGAGAGAAATAATCGGATTTCCTGAGTTTATATCATGTCTTATTTGATCTTCATTTCAAGTAATACTAAAGTATATTTCTTACAATTTAAGACTTTATTTCCAATCCAAAATAACTGTATGCTGTCCAATTACTCCGTGATCATTAAAAAAATATTTAATTTTACGCTTATGTTTTAAGATAATTTTAATTGTATACTGAAACCACAGTAAATAAATTATAGGCAGTATGAGCGAAACATAGCTTGAAACATGTGCGAAACATAGCAGAAACATGTGCGAAACATAGCTGTGAGGATCCTGATGCGACATTGTCTGCTGGATACACCTTCTAGCTGGATTTCATTGTCAGAGTCACTTTCCTGCTGTAGCGAGTCTAACGCATGTCTTGCTGCATCGAGAACTATCCTTTCCATTTTCATTGCTGTTGAAATTCTATTTGGCTGATTAAAATTCTATCTGTGGTTGGAAATTTCATCTGGCTAAGGAAAGCTCTTATAAGCCGTTTTTTTTTTCAGTTAGAACAACGTTTTTAGAATGGCGAAATAAAACGTAATATAAAACTAGAACTGAGAAAATATTCGTAGACCTAAGAACGAAGGACGACGGAGACAAACGCAGCTAATGACTGTCTCTTTCTTTGGTTCTGAAAAGGACATGTCATGATTGGTTTGCAGACAAGTTTGAAAAGCCGTCCTGGCTAAGTGGACGTGCGCTGGGTGGGGAATTCTTAGTCCAAGGGGCACGGGTTCAATCCCTGGCGTGGCCAGTTATTTGGTTTGGGACGCGGGTCAGCGGTGTGACTCTGTAAGCTTAGCCAGAGTCAACACACCTCTAAATGGGTACCTGGAGAAATCTGGGGAGGTAAGTAGGAAGGGTGTGCGAAAGCACAGGATGGCTGGCCCCCAGCCCCCCATTGCACTTCCTGGCTGAAGGGCCTCGAAGCGGAGATCAGCACCGCCGGTTTGGACCTTAAGAGTCTAGTTCCGTCATACTTACTTCCTTATTTTATTCACAAGTTCAAAGTAAAGCCATCTTGATAGCATTAGGACTATAGACTAGCTTTATGTTTTGTGCCATAGCTTGAAATTAACTGTTGTATAGAGAGAAATAATCGGATTTCCTGAGTTTATATCATGTCTTATTTGATCTTCATTTCAAGTAATACTAAAGTATATTTCTTACAATTTAAGACTTTATTTCCAATCCAAAATAACTGTATGCTGTCCAATTACTCCGTGATCATTAAAAAAATATTTAATTTTACGCTTATGTTTTAAGATAATTTTAATTGTATACTGAAACCACAGTAAATAAATTATAGGCAGTATGATCTTTCCCTATATCACCCATTATAAAAACCCGGACCGAGGTGCGAGTGCTCCAGAGAACGTAGAAACATAAGTGACATTAGATGTTTTCACGGGTAGACAAGTCAGACTTCTCTTGAACGTGAAACTTGGTTTCAACGTTGGAACACTAAATTTTGAAGAAACTAATTTAGATTAATTTATTCCAATACATATATGAAAATCGGTAATTAGTACTGCAAAATTATCATTCGATGTTTTTAGGAATTAGAAGTAGGTTTCGAAGTCACAGGTTGGTTTCAAAGGCATTCTGAGAAAGTTTCTGCCAAAATGCGTGTTCCAGGGTAATTGGACCTCTGATGGAAGATCAAAGGAGAGGAGCCTTTTGTAATCCAAGAAGAAGGAGCCTTCTTGCTAATGCAAGAAGAAGTGAGAGGAGCTGTTTGTTAGCACCGAGAATGAAGAGCCAGAAATTCTCTGCGGTAAACTTACTGCTATTATCTTTATATTGTGACTGAAACCTACTGATGTCACCTCTGGTGTAAGACTATGAAAAGCTTTATAGATTCGTTTATTGTTGTCAGGCTATATACTCACTTTTGACTCCCAAATCAATATTACTGTTTTTTTATACTTGACTTTTGTGTTTTCAGTAAAGCACTAGTTTTTTATAATCCTAAAAGCATAGGGAAAAACGAGCAACTATGCTTTTATAATCCTAAGAGCATAGGTGTTCCTGGACATAAAAGGGGCTTTTGATAATGTGATAAGAGCTATGCTACTTAAGTGACTTTTGGAGATTGCCTTTAAATTTTGTTAGATTAATTGTAGGAATATACAGTTCAGTAGGCCTAGTTGTTAGAATCCTAGGTAAGGTATCTGAGAAATTTTGACGCGACTAGGTTTAAAAAACTGATGCCCACTGTCACCAGTTTTGTTCAACGCAAATATTAATGATATAGTTTATTTCTTCAAGGAGAAAAGCGCTTCGGAAGTACTGATAAGTGTTCCGAAAATATGCATGCTTTTGTTTGCTGATAATATTGCTCTCATAGAAAAATCGGCAAAAGAAATACAAACATTATTAAACATAATGGAGGAACATTTGGATATGAAAGGATTAGAACTAAATAAGAAGAAAACGATAATTGTAGTTTTTAGGAAAGGTGGAAAATTAAGGAAGATTATGAATTTAAATTTAAAGATGATTTTATAGAGTTTAAAAAAGAATTTTGTGTCTTTACGGGTTATTTTTTTTTGGAATGGTAAATATGCACAGGAGGTTAAGTGTAGAGTACAAAAGGGAAATATGTGCATGAATTAAATTTTAAAACGTTCGGTTGGAAAGATTAGCGATTTAGCAATACATAAATATTTATTTAGGACTAAACCCCTCCCGGTTATGCATTACGGGTGTGAGCTGTGGGGTGTTAGAGAAAGTGAGGAGTTGGAGAGAATGCAAAGGGATTATTTTAAGAGAGTTTTTTTGGGGCCACAAATCCACTCACAGTGTTATACTGGAGGGGGATTTTGGACTAGAGGTAAGTAGGTTAAGAAAAGACAGGTTAATAAGAATGATGAAGTTTTGAATAAAAATTTTAAGAAGTAAAAATAGGCTAGCGAAAGAAGTGTATTTTAGTTTGTTGGAGGATAAGATAGAGGTAGGGTGGCTGCAAAAAATTAAGAAAATTTTAGATGAAGTAGGACATTGGTATTTTTAGAATGAAGGTCAGGGACTGAATTCGGATACAGTGGTTGATAAGGTAAAAGAAGGTTATATGAGCAAGGAATACAGCAGTGGCAGGCTCGGAAGGAGCCCTCGGGATTTCTGAGTCTGCACAGTACGGTGAAGGACATGTGGGAGAAGAAGTTTATTTTAAGTTGGGTTGAAAGAGTAAGCTATAAAATGGATTTTGAATTTAAGGGGAGGGCCGATTGATATTGGGAAAACGGAGAGGAAATTTAGGGATCATAGTTTTAACCTAGTCCCTTGTCCGATGTGTGGGGAAGATGATGAGGATATTTTTTATTATTTGGGGAATTGTAAGGCATTGGTGGATATGAGAAATGAGTGTTTTTCGTTAGTGTTGGCAGATAGAAGGCGGGTGGAAGGGATTGTAGGATCACGAGTTAAAATAACATTATAGAATTTGGCTAAGCATGTTGATGAAGGGCAGATATATCGTGAAAGATGTATCTCTATATAAATATTTTCGTGAAGATTCATATATAAGTACTTTTTTCTGTTAAATTTATTTGTGTTTTTTGTTGGTTTACTTATGTTTATGTTCTGTTTTTTTTCCTGTGGCCCGATGTTTTTTTTTAAATATATGCATACATACATAATTAGCTGGTTTATTTGTTCTGGTTTTATTGATATATATTAGATAGGCTGTGAAGTAATAACTTTTGTCCGTTTTAAGTTTCAATTTCGCTCTTTACTTCCCTCGGAAAAACTGCGTTTTTTTAAATTAGTTATTGAGAAAAATGGAATGTTTGATCATGGTTGCATCCGGAAAGAATAAGGGCATTGAATTAAAATTCTAGGGAATGCTGAGGGATATGTTGAGTATAATCAAAAGACACTATCTGCATCCGACATCAAAAAGGTATATTTGCAATATCTTAGGAAAGATTAAGGGTATTAACTTGAAACTTTAATGGCCACTATTTATACTACTCCTGCTGAAAATGCAAATGATTGTGACTGCAACGGTGACTATTACCGACTGCAACGACTTGTGACTGTGACTGTAACTGCTACATTGTGACTACTGAATTTACTTGTGACAAAAGGCACTTAGTGCATCCAGGTTATCAACAGAGTATATCTGCAATATCTTAGGACTCACTAAGGGCCAAAATATTCAATCAAATTGAATATTTTCTTCTCGATTGTGATAAGGGCGTATCTCAAATATCCTAGCAGTGGCTAATGACATTTAGTTGAAACTTTAAGGAAATATTGAGGGGATGTTGAAATAACCCAAAAGCTACTAATTAGGACTATTAAATTAGAAATTGATATTTTAATTCATACGCCATATACACTAAAAACCGGAGAAATATTCATTATATTTACCAACCAAAGCTTTAATAATCAAAACGAACAAAAATTAATAAATAAAACTTTCCGAAAAAAGAAGTTCTTCAAACTAAACTAAAAAGAGCCATATTAAACTTAACACCAGCAGAAACAGATTCCTATAATAATTCAAACACAAAATGACTAATAATTACCATTAAAGAATAAATGAAACCCAAAACGAACAGAAATTAAAATAAAAGATTACAGAAATATAGAGATAGCAGGTACTAATTTATATGAATAAAAAAATATTAAAAGGATTAAAAATTAAATTGAATGTTAAAGTCAAACTCAAAACGAGCAAAAATTACTACATAGTAAGATACAACAGGAAATAGGCTACTGTCAATTTATTTTCAATAGTTGTTTCCAGTCGTAATGATTACTATAGTGATTTTTTTTTTTTTTTAGTAATGTTTTGAAAAAAAAGTATAGTTTTCAAGATACAGATTGTTTTCAATTAAACGAAAAACGAAGCAATAAGCTTAAGACTTTAACGGGAAGGGAAGGTTGGAATGGGCAGTAGCCAAACTCCTGTTGTGTTTTACTGTGTAGTATTTTTAGTTTGTTTTAAGTTTGACTCGAACATTCAATTTAATTTTTTATCGTTTTAAGATTTATTTATTCATCTATATTTGTACCTGTCACCTTTTGGTTTTCTATGATCGTTCATTTTAATTTCTTTTCGTTTTTGGTTTCATTTATTCTTTAATATTAATTTTTGGTCTTTTTTCAGTTTGAATTATTAGAGGACTTTATTTCTGCTGGTCTTAAGATTAATATGGTTCTTTTCTTTTCTTTAAAAAACTTCTTTTTCTAGAAATTTTTCAATTAATTACTTAGAAGTACACACCCTTACACTGACAGGATAGCTATGCAAAAACTTCGATGATTTGTTGTTTTTTTTTAATTTACGATTACCAATGTATTTTACAGTTTTCTCTACTAGGGTTCAACAATAGAAACATAGGATAGTATGTTTAACTGAGGCTCAACAGTAGACGCACAAAATATGAAACATTGGATTAGGTGACTTGAACAGCTTCAAGGATAAATAAAAGAGCATACCTCTAGTACCGTAGGGTCTCTGTTGTTAATTAAATTAAAAAAAACAACAAGTTTTTTAAACTGAAAGTAAGGAGCGACATTAAAACTTAAAACGAACAGAAATTATTCCGTATATGAAAGGGGATGTCCCCTCCTCAACGCCTCGCTCTTTACGCTAATTTTTTTTATTGTTTTAAAAAATAAAGTTGTGAGACAGAGTCAAACTTTAGCGTTTGAAAGCACTAAAAAAAACTGTAGCGTAAAGAGCGAGGTATTGACTTGGGGGGAGAACCTCCTCACATACGTTATAATTTCTGTTCGTTTTAAGTTCTAATATTCCTTCTTACATTTCAGTTGAAAAAACTTGTTTTTTTTTATTTAATTTCTGATCGTTTTTTAAATAATATTTGGAAATCCGGCGCCCCCTTCATAGAAATGTGCCTTACCCCAAAGAAACATCCTCCACGGAAATATTCTCCAGAGTAACCCCCTCCTCTAGCCCCCCCCCTCCAGAAAAAATCCTTCCTGAAAATGGTTGTATACTTCCCAATAACCAATAAATAATGCTGGCAAGTCCGGCGCCCCCTTCATAGCAATTTCCCTTCCCCCATGAAAACTTCCTTCATGAACAGATCCTCCAACATAACGCCCGACCCACCCTTCCCTCCCACTACCAGAAAAAAACCTCCTGAAAACTTCTGTATACTTCCGAATAACCAATACTATATGTTTACATTGGGTAAAGTTAATAACTTTTAGCCCTCCCTCTGGGAACTTCGGGAGATTAGGTCATCCTAAAAGACATATTTATTATATTTTTGACACTGCTGAACAAAATGGCGATCTAATAATTTGGATCGGGTGACTTTGGGAAAAAAATAAGCGTGGGAGGGGGCCTAGTTGCCCTCCATTTTTTTTGGTCACTTAAAAAGGGAACTAGAACTTTTAATTTCCGTTCCAATGAGCCCTCCCACGAGGACCACTGGGTCGATACGATCACCCCTGGGAAAAAAAAACAAAAACAAATAAAGACGCATCCGTGATCTTTCTTCTGGCAAAAAATATAAAATTCCACATTTTTGTAGATAGGAGCTTGAAACCTCTACAGTAGGGTTCTCTGATACGCTGAATATGATGGTGTCATTTTCACTAATGTTCTATAACTTTTAGATGGTCTTTCAACCTTTTTTTGAAAATCATCCAAATTTTCTCAGTCGCGTAACTTTTGATGGGTATCACTAAACTTGATAAAAGTTATATATTTGAAATCAGCATTGAAATTTGATTCTTTTGATATATCTATTGGTATCAAAAACCCGTTTTCTAGAGTTTCGGTTACCATTGAGCCGGGTCGCTCCTTACTTACAGTTCGTTACCACGAACTGTTTGATATATTAATGGAAGGCAAAGAAAAGTCCCGAAGCCGTGGAAAACTTTGCTAGAATAATTTGCAAATTTAGTTTTAATTATTCATGTACAGTGAGCCAAAATAAAAGCTGGATTAACTCAAAAACGTTCAGAATTTAAATAAAAAAAAACAAGTTTTTTTAACTGAAAGTAAGGAGCGACATCAAAACTAAAAACGAACGGAAATTATTCCATATATGAAAGGGGCTGCACCCTCCTCAACCCCTCGCTCTTTACTCTAAAGTTTGACTCTGTCTTACAACTTTGTTTTTTAAAACAATAAAAAACTTTAGCGTAAAGAGTGAGGGGTTGAGAAGGGGGCAGCCCCTTCAATATACGGAATAATTTCTGTTCGTTTTAAGTTTTAATGTTGCTCCTTACTTTCAGCTCCAAAAACCTGTTTTTTTTTTTATTTAATTTGTAGACAATTTCAAAGTGAAACCATTTTGATAGCATTAGGACTATAGAGCAGCTTTAAAAGTTTTATCATAACTTGAAATTCTCTGTTGTATAGAGAGAAATCACCGGACTCACTATTGGTATTTTAGCTGGTGAGACCAAAATGTTACCTGATGAATCAATCAAATATTTCTGTATGCTGTTCAGTGACTTTGTGGCTAATAAAAAAGTATTTATTTTTATGCTTATGTTTTTAAGATAATTTTAATTGTATACTGAATGTTACTGGTATCACAGCTAGTGTAATACTATGAAAAGCTTTATAGATTAGTTAGTTGTTGTCAGGCTATGTACTCACTTTTGATTAAAAAATCAACATTCTTGATTTTTATACTTGGGATCTGTGTTTTCAGTAAAGCACTTGTTTTCTATAACCCTACAAACATAGGGACTTATGTTTGTTTGGCTTATTTGTGCTAGTTTTATTGGTACATTTTAAACAGACTTTATACGTTTACTCTTCAACTTTGCTCTTTGCTCCCCTCAAAACACTTTGTTTTTTTAAAGTTAATTTTGTAAAAATGGCTTCATCAACCCGTTTATTGTTTTAAGCAGCAAATATAGCATAAACCTTGTCAAAAGAGCCATTTGATATTGCTGGTTCCTAGAAAAAACTCGTACTCCCCCCAATCTTTCACATCGTAACTGGCTATTTTTAAGTCCAGCTCTGTATCCAAACAAAAACTCTACAAAATAGAATGTTGCTACCAAACTACATTTCAGAAGAAATTCATTTTTATAGTTTTTTTTTATAAGAAAAATCTACGAGTTTTACAGTTACCCAGTGAAAATTTATTACCTAATAAACCTTGGTTTTTTTTTAGAAACAGGAGAAACAGTCCAAAAATTGAAATATATCTTGATGGTAGTGAAATTCAAAAGTCTCAGAGAGTTTTTTCAGTAAATTAAACCGTGAATGTTTCCATTAAACTGAATTCTATTTTACAATCCCAAATGTTTCCCTTCATTTCCTTTTGAGACATCTTGATAGATTCCTGCTTTATGGATTGATAGAGGAACTAGGACAATAAGTTATCTCAAAAAATACATCTGCTGGGAAAACAAAAAACCTATACAATAAAACTTCTATATTGAAGTCAAATAAGTATTTGTTATAAAATGTCTTCTCCAATAAGTTGTCTGAGTTTGGTAATCAGCAGTTTCGTTAATTTGGTATCCAAATTTGAAAATAGTATCGTTGTTTTAAGTACTGAGAAAATTCTCCAGGAGGGAATTGGGGAGGGTAGAGTTGGAAGTTGGAAGATTTTTCGAATTGTCATGGTAAGAAATTTTTAGGAGAGGGTGGGGGGAATTCCAACAGGGGAGGATTTTTCATATTTAAATTAGTTTGACTTGAATATATTTTTCCTACTTATTGTATATGTTGTTAAAGTAAATCAATTTAGTGATTGACATAAAAATAGGCTAAAAGGCAACTATATTTAGTCCAGCATCTGTGGAAAACATGACGTTTGAACCAAATTCGATGTTAGTGTTTGTTAATTCATGGCACTATCGCGTTTTTTGATTTATTGATTCGAATCCCCAATAAAGGCAAGTTTTGGGGAGGGGAAATTTCCCTAGGGGGTTGTAAATTTTCAACGTGAGAATATTCCATGGAGGGATAAGCATAAGGAAAACTGTCAACGAAGGGAACTATTCAAATACTACTAAATTTATAGATACAATCGTTATTAATAGGTGGGGGTATTTATTTACGAGGTAAGAGTAATTTTCGCATGGAAGAATTTTCCGGGGAAGCCTTCCGCGAGGGGAATTTTTCGTCGAGGGGAGTGATCCGTGGTGGAATTTTGACAGGGGGATTTTCCTTGAGTTTGCTTTCCTCTGAGATTGCAGCAACACACGAAAGTTAAGCTAGATTGCACCACATTATAGATTCCACAACACACTATGTTAAATTGAAACGTGAATCCACTTGGGGTAGAACCTTAGAAACTGCTTGATTCTAAGAAGGTTTGTTTGTCTTAACTTTCATGATGAAAAAAAGATCTTTGTTCCAAATACTTTATTTTTTCTTGTGATTAAAATAGATAAAATATTGAGTACATAATAGCCTATTTAAAATTAATACATAAATTCTCTTGGGGTCGGGTCTAAGAAACAACTTAATTCTAATAAGATTTTTTTATACCCCGAACAGAATGGCATCCTTAATAAGTTTTCAATGTATTGTGTATTGTGGTGAGATGCCCAACATAATTTTAGGTCTTGGCTTTAAGGGAGCATTTTTTTTTCTGCAACTCCTGCTCTTTAAGGATGCCTAAACCCCTACACACCCAAGGGCACTGGCAGAAAATTTTCAAGGGGGGGGGGACAAAGGCCATAATATTAGCGGTGGTTGGGTGACAGGGAATGTATTTTATGAATTTTTTTAGTTGCAATAAGTTTATTTTTAAATAATTTATGAGAAAAACTCTCAAATAAAAAGAGCAATTAAATTGCATACAAAATGAAATAGAATATAGTAAATTTTAAACCACAAGGATTCCAGTCAAAGGGCCCAATTTGTTTAATCAATAATATATTTAATTATTATACATTTAATATTAGAAGAAAATCAAACTCAAACCAAAATTACAGAAAGATGGCTTCCGTATATTATAATAGATCTAGACTTGTTTTTAGGCAATTTCCTATACCTTAGAATAGTTTACAGAAGGAGTAAAGATACTCAAAAAATCATCCTGCCTGCACAGATACCCCGTTTTGATTTTATAACAGTCATGTAAATGTACCTGTTTCACAACAGGACAATTTTCCCTCTCGGATTTAAAATTCCTTATATATTCAGGCATAAAAAAATACAATAGCGAAAGAAAAACAAAATATTTCATATTTGAATGATCTCTGTTTGGATTTTGATGGGCAATCAAACAGTTCGTGGTAATAATCTATAATAGTATTAAAACTATATCAATAGTAGCCAAACTCTAAAAAACTGAATTTTGATACCAATTTATATACAAAAAAATTGGCTTATTATGCCGATTCCAAATGTATAAGTGTTATTAAATTCAGTTCTACCCATCAAAAGCTACGAGCCTGAGAAAATTTGCCTGATTTTCTAAAAAAGGGGAAAGACCTTCTCGAAGTCAAAGGTCTTTAATGAAGATCAAACCATCATATTCAGTGTATCAAAAAACCATAGTGTAGTGGTTTCAAGCTCATATCTGCAAAACTGTGGAATTTTGTAATTTTGCCAGAAGAAAGATCACAGATGCGTGTTTGTTTGTTGTTTTTTTCCCCTAGGGATGATCGTATCAACCCATTTGGCCTAGACCATCGAGAGAGGGTTCATTCTAATGGAAATGAAAGGTTCTAGAGCCCTTTTTAGTGACCAAAATAATTGGAGGGTAACTAGGCCCCCTTCCACGCCACATTTTTCTCAAAATCGTCAGAATAAAATTTTGAGACAGTTTTTTTCTTCAGCATACTTTAAAGGCCCAATAACTATGTCTTACGAGATAAAATGATCCCCTACAGCCCCTAGGGAAAGGTTTTTAAGTTATAAAATTAACATATTGTTTTATTTGTTAGTGGGAATATAGGTAGCCTACATATTTCGGGTGGGGAGGGGAGGAAGAATTTTCTGCTGGACTGATTTAATACTGTGAAAATTTTACACGGAGAAGGAAGTTTCCAGGGTTAAACTTTTCAGGGGAAATTTTAGACTTGATGAATTTGCCAGAATTCCTATACGAAAGTTCTTTATGTTTACCGATTCAATTTTAGAAGTGGATATGTTAAGGGTAATTGTCCGGGTTAAATTTTCGCCAGGATTGAATTGTCCAGAAGATGTTTCTGTAAGAGGGGGTGTTTTTCTGTGGAGGTGGAGCCAGGTATCAGTAGAGGACTAAGTACCATTTTGCGTGAAGCTATAGGAATTACCATTCTATTTGCGTGAAGCTATAGGAAAACATTTCCAGAGCATGTACTTATGGATTTGCTTGTTATGTTCCTTCCTGTGCTATTTGCTTGCCTTATGTTCCTTGGTACCTTTCCAGAGCATGTACTTATGGATTTGCTTGGTTTATGCTCCTTCCTATGCTATTCTAAGGGTTTATGTTCTCTTCTATGCTATTCTAAGGGTTTATGTTCCTTCATATGCTATTCTAAGGGTTTATGTTCCTTCCTATGCTATTCTAAGGGTTTATGTTCCTTCCTATGCTATTCTAAGGGTTTATGTTCCTTCCTAGGCTCTTCTAGCAGTTTATCTTCCTTCCTCTTCTGTTCTAGGAGTTTAGGTTCCTTCCTATGCTATTCTATGGTACCTCCAAACGTGATTAAATACGTTTTGAAACGACATACTATTTTCTTGCCTTATGTTCCCTTGGTACCTTTCCGAACAAAGTGACAAAAAAACATGTCAGGCAACTTCGTTCATCGTGATAGTGTATAAGGTTTGAAACCTACGCCTGAGGCACTTCAGTTTCGCGTGTACATTGCAAAAATTGAGATATTTTTTGGGGCAATTGCCTTAACTCGAGAGTAGTTTGATTAAGAATGTAACATGTCTAGAATTGATGCCATTATGCTGTTGAATTATTTACCAGAAAAATAACTCAATTTACAAAAAAAAGGGTTTAGCATTTGCGATTTGAACTCTATGAACGATATTAATTAATGTTTGAATAATAGGAGCGTGAATGATTCTAATTAGCGATTGGATCGTATGAAGGTGGAGAAAAAAAGGGATAAGGGATTCGCGAATTGGACTATACGAACGATATTAATTGAATAATAGGAAAAAAACAGAGCTAGATAGTATTTGCGAATTAGATTGTATGAAGGTGGAGAAAAAAGGGTTAAACTGATTAGCAGTTAAGGTAACCCCGAAGGGCTTGTTAACTCAGGCAATTTGTTATAAATTTGAGACAATATAAATTTATGAAAATGGTTAGTGATGATAGAATGACATTGCGAGTTGACCTAGCTCTACCTCTCCGATGTGTTCTGTATAATGCACAAGTTGTGTTTGAACAGTGTTGTCAATTTAAAATAGGGTCTAACGTTATAGTATACTAAAAATTTGATACTAAGAGAGATGTAGATGACAAGAAAAGAATTTTAATAATGAAATTCAGAACAAACCTTAGAAATCCTTTCAAATGAAGTGGTAAGGTGTAAGTGAATACGAACCATCAAGGATCATAAGTACCAACGATCCTAACCACTAGAGACCTCAACCCTCCAAAGGTCCCCTATCCCCAAACTCGAAGGGCACCCCCTCCTCTCCAACATTTTGCCCCCCCCCCCCATTTTGTTTTTGATTTTTTTTTAAATTTTTTATAACTTTTTTTTATTATTTTTTTTAACATGATATATTTTTCCTACTTTTTTTACATCTCTAAATCATATCAGAAAAATAGAATGACACTTCTGATTTAAATTTTAAAATATATTCTTGTGCATACCCTTACTCCTATTGATGAGGACTGATGGTTCTAATTCAATATTTTTTTCTTTCATAAGAAACAAACTATTTTTTTTATATATTTTTATAACTTTTTTTATTATTATTTTTTTTAAATGATATATTTTTTCAACTTTTTTTTACATCTTCAAATCATATCAGAAAAAAAGGAATTAACCTTTTGATTTAAATTTTAAAATATATTCTTGTGCATACCCATACTACTATTGATGAGGACTGATGGCTCTAATTCAATATTTTTTTCATGAAAGCAAACAATTTTTTTTTTAACTAAATTTTTTTTGGACTTCGAAATTATTCAACTTCTTTTTTTACATCTCTAAATCATATCAGAAAAATGGAATGATACTTTTGATTTAAATTTTTAAATATATTCTTGTGCATACCCATACTCCTAATGCTGAGGACTGATGGTTCTAATTTAATATTTTTTCATAAAAAACAAACTATTTTTTTTAAACTTCGAAATTTTTTTTCGAAATTGAATATTTAACAGCGATTGTAATACAATTTTCATTCTTCAATGCCCAGTAAGATAATACATCTGGCTAATTCAAAAATATATATTAAGGTTTTTAATTTCAAGAACCAAAACAAATGTGACTTCGTTTCCTCTTTTTGATTAGTAAGGGTAAGAAAAAAATAAGAATTTTTGGAGTGATCTTTAAGTTGTAACAGCTCATTCACCTCTTAAGTAAAAGGTAATTTGGGAAGTTTAGTTGTTGTGATACTTCCCAAAATAATTATTAATTTCTTTTGATCTCAGTGAGCAGCAAAAACAACGAGTAATGTGAACTCTGGAGAGCTTTTGTGAGTAGTTTGAGAAATTGCTTGTCAAGGGTTTCTTATTTGGTTGAATTACAACCCTTGTAAGTAGAAAGGGGGGTCCGACTCGTGACGGGGCTCCTAATATGGGCATATCCTCCCTAGGGAGAACACGTGGTTAATCAAAGTGGGTCAATGACCTAAATTTCCCAAGGTCGATTTATTTGCTGATATTGTTTTTTTGACCAAGTGCACGCTTGAGGTGAATGTTATGAGTTTCCAGGAATAGGAAACAGTTAGATCACACATGACAGGTGATGTCAAGGTTGATCCATTGTCACGAAAGGGGAATTAATTGTTGTTTCTAAGGGGAATTATTGATACACGAAAGGAGAATTAATTCATTGTTTCTAAGGGGAAGGTGGGTAAGAGATATATTGATTGCGTAATCGAAGGGAGAGAATTCCAGAGAAATTGATTATATAATCGGTAGAACCCTATCAGGAGCTAGTGACGGGGATCCATTTATGGGCATTGAATGACGTAATCGACTAAGACAGAAAGGACCACCCGGCCCCCCAAGGGCCCCCGGACCCCCAAAGGCCCTCCCGGGTCCCCAAAGGACCACCCGGCTCCCAAGGGCGCCCAGACCCCCAAATGCCTCCCCCACCGGGCCCCCAAAGAGTCCCCTCTCCATTTTTTAATACTTTTTTAAGGCTTTATTATATCTTTTCAGAACGAGTTACTTTCTTAATGTCCCTCCTAAACCCTTTTTCCAAGTTGAAGTACTTATCTTTTTCACTCACAACCATACTTTACAGCTTTTTGGATACCTGAACACCAAGAAATATTTTTCAAAGACCATTTCAGAGCACGATACTTTCTAAATGGCCCTCATAAACCCATTTTCCAACTTGAAGTACTTATCTTTTTCACCCAAAACTCTACTTTACATCTTTTTGGATACCTCAACACTAAGAAATACTTTTCAAGGACCATTTCAGAGCAAGTTACTTTCTTAATGTCCCTCCTAAACCCATTTTTCAACTTGAAGTACTTACCTTCTTCAATCGCAACTATACTATACAGCTTTTTGGTTACCTCAACAACAAGAAATATTTTTAAAAGACTATTTAATATCAATTTAATGTACTCATGTACATCAACAAAAAATTTATCAAATAAAATTAAATTTATATTTAACAAACTCATATACTTTACAGCTTTTTTGGATGACTGAACACCAATAGATACTTTTCAAATACCATTTCAGAGCCTGTTACTTTCTTAATGTCCCTCATAAACCCATTTATCATCTTGAAGTACTTATCTTTTTCACCCACAACTATACTTTAAGCTTTTTGGATACCTCAACACCAAGAAATACTTTTCAAAGACCATTTCAGAGCAAGTAACTTTCTTAATGTCCAATCTAAACCCATTTTCCAAATTGAAGTACTTATCTTTTTCACCCACAACTATACCTTACAGCTATTTGGATACCTCAACACCAAGAAATACTTTTCAAAGACCATTTCAGAGCAAGTTACTTTCCTAATGTTCCTCCTAAACCCATTTTCCAATTTGAAGTACTTATCTTTTTCACCCACAACTATATTTTACAGCATTTATGATGACTCAACACAAAGATATAAATTTCAGAGACCATATCAGAGTCACTTATTTTCTTAATGTCCCACCTAAACCCATTTTCCAACTTGAAATACTTATATTTTTAACCATCAACCATACTTTACAGATACTTGTATACATCACAGCCAATGAAAAATTTTCAAATGTAATTTTAGAGCTAGTTTCTTTTTTAATGTCAAACTTAACCCAGTTTTCCGATTTTGCGTACCCATATTTTTCACCAACAACTCTACTTTACAGCTATTTGGATACCTCAACACCAATAAATACTTTTCAAAGACCATCTCAGAGCAAGTTATTTTCTTAATGTCCCTCCGAAACACATTTTCCAACTTGAAGTACTTATATTTTTCACACAGAACTATACTTTACAGCTTTTTGGATACCTCAACACCAAAAAATACTTTTTAAAGACCATGTCAGAGCAGGTTACTTTCTTTATGTCCCTTCTACACCCATTTTCCAACTTGAAGGACTTATCTTATTCACCGACAACTATACTTTATAGCTTTTCGGTTACCTCTATACCAATAAAAACTTTTCAAAGACCATTTCAGAGCAAGTTCCTTTCTTTATATCCCTACTAAACACATTTTAATAGTTGTAGTACTTAACTTTTTATCAAACAAATTTTAAATTCTTCAGTTTTTAGAAAAATTATAAAAGTATATCTATTATTTTAACATATAATATAATTTTAATTTATTTTTGTACATCATAAACCCATGATCAAACAAGAAGTACTCATATATTTACCCATAAACAAAAAAATAAAGCTATTTGTTAAACTCAAAAACAAGAAATGCATTTAAAATAAAATTTCAGAGCAAGTTAATTTATTAATGTACAATCTAAAACCATTTTAAAACTTGATGTAATTATCTTTTTCAACAAAAAACATAAATTACATCTTTTTTGATACCTAAAAACAAAGACATAATTTTCAATGACCATATTAGTACAGGTTATTTTCTTAATGTACCTCCCAAAACCATTTTCAAACTTGACTAACTTTTCTACGACTAAAACACCTAAACTTTAAAGCTAATAGGATACCTCAACACCAAGAAATACTTATCAAAAACATTTAAGAACATGTTACTGTCCTTATGTACCTCATCAACCCATTTTCCAACATGAAGTAATTATCATTTAAACCAAAAAATATCCTTTACAGCATATAGGTAAAAACAAAAAACAGAAAACATTTAAATATACAAATAAATTGAACGTTCCATTCTTAATGACCCGCATCCACCAATTTTCCATCATGGTTTCCAACTATCTTTTACCATAAACCATGCATTACAGCTTTTTGGATACCTCAATGCCAATACAAACTCTCTAATGCCCATTTAAGATCAAGTTAAGGTAATTATCTCATGTATCACTCACTTTCTAAACATGATTGATTTAACTAATCACCCCACGACTGGACATATAATCAGTTAGGATGCATCAAAGCACAGACATACATTTCAAATAAAATTACAGAGAACGTTACGGTATATATTTCACTAATAAACAAATTATCCAACATGAAGTACATATCTTTTTCACACACAACTATACTGTACATCTTTCTTATTGCCTCATCTCCAATAAATAATTTTAATGGACCAATTCAGAGAACGAGACAATCACATAGTCCAACCCAAATCCATTTCCAACATTGAGACATGTACAAATAAACCATCAGCTATAATTAAAATCTTTTTTGAAAAAAAATCAAAAAGCAAAAAATAAAAAATACAAATTCAGAGAAAGTTACATTATTAATGTCCCTCCTAAACCCATATTCAAGCTTGACGTACTTATGTTTTTCAGCCTCATATATACTTTACAGCTTTTACGGTAACTCAAAACCAAGAAATTTATCCCTAAGTCCTACCCATATCGATGCACGTACATTAGGTCTATCCTAAACAAATTTTACATCTGGAAGAAATGATCTTAGTACCAATCACCTTTACACGTCAGCTTTTTGGATACATCTAAAAATAGAACATAATAAATTTGACAATTTAATATCAATAACCTCTATAATTGTACCTCCACTCCACATTTTCCAAATTGACGGACTTATCTTTTTCGAACTCAACTATACTTTACTTTTTATTAGATACCTCAACCCCAAGAAATATTTTTCAATGATCTTTTCAAAGCAATTTGCATTCTCAAGTCACTACTGAACCCATTTTTCCAACTTGATGTGCTTATCTTTGTAACCACAACTCAACTCGTCAGATATGTGTATAACTCATCACCAAGAAATACTTTTCAAAGACCATTTCAGAGCAAGTTACTTTCTTAATGTCCCTCCTAAACCCATTTTCCAACTTGAAGTACTTATCTTTTTCACCCACAACTATACTTTACAGCTTTTTGGATACCTCAACACCAAGAAATACTTTTCAAAGACCATTTCAGAGCAAGTTACTTTCTTAATGTCCCACCTAAACCCATTTTCCAACTTGAAGTACTTATCTTTTTCACCCACAACTATACTGTCCAGCTTTTTGGATACCTCATCACCAAGAAATACTTTTCAAAGATCATTTCAGAGCAAGTTACTTTCTTAATGTTCATCCTAAACCCATTTTCCAACTTGAAGTACTTAACTTTTTCACACACAACTATACTTTACAGCTTTTTGGATACCTCAACACCAATAAATACTTTTCAAAGTCCATTTCAGAGCAAGTTACTTTATTAATGTCCCTCCTAAACCCATTTTCCAACTTGAAGTACTTATCTTTTTCACCCACAACTATACTTTACAGCTTTTTGGATACCTCAACACCAAGAAATACTTTTCAAAGACCATTTCAGAGCAAGTTACTTTCTTAATGTCCCTCCTAACCCCATTTTCCAACTTGAAGTACTTATCTTTTTCACCCACAACTATACTTTACTGCTTTTTGGAAACCTCAACATCAAGAACTACTTTTCAAAGACCATATCAGAGCAAGTTACTTTCTTATTGTCCCTCCTAAATCCATTTTCCAACTTGGAGTACTTATCTTTTTCACCCACAACTATACTTTACAGCTTTTTGGATACCTCAACACCAAGAAATACTTTTCAAAGACCATTTCAGAGCAGGTTACTTTATTAATGTCCCTCCTAAACCCATTTTCCAACTTGAAGTACTTATCTTTGTCACCCACAACTTTACTTCACAGCTTTTTTGATACCTCAACACCAAGCCATACTTTTCAAAGACCATTTCAGAGCAAGTTACTTTCTTACTGTCCCTCCTAACCCCATTTTCCAACATGAAGTACTTATATTTTTCACCCACAACTATACTTTACAGGTTTTTGGATACCTCATCACCAAGAAATACTTTTCAAAGACCATTTCAGAGAAAGTTACTTTCTTAATGTCCCTCATAAACCCATTTTCCAACTTGAAGTACTTATCTTTTTCACCCCCAACTATGCTGTACAGCTTTTTGGAAACCTCATCACCAAGAAATACTTTTCAAAGACCATTTCAGAGCAAGTTACTTTCTCAATGTCCTTTCTAAACCCATTTTCCAACTTGAAGTACTTATCTTGTTTACCCACAACTATACTTTACAGCTTTTTGGATACCTCAACACCAAGAAATACTTTTCAAAGACCATTTCATAGCAAGTTACTTTCTTAATGTCCCTCCTAAACCCATTTTCCAACTTGAAGTACTTATCTTTTTCACCCACAACTATACTTGAGAGCTTTTTGGATTCCTCAACACCAAGAAATACTTTTCAAAGACCATTACAGAGCAAGTTACTTTCTTAATGTCCCTCCTAAACCCATTTTCCAACTTGAAGTACTTATCTTTTTCACCCACAACTATACTTTACAGCTTTTTGGATACCTCAACACCAAGAAATACTTTTCAAAGACCATTTCAGAGCAAGTTACTTTCTTACTGTCCCTCCTAAACCCATTTTCGAACTTGAAGTACTTATCTTTTTCACCCTCAACTATACTTTACAGCTTTTTGGATAACTAAAAACAATGACATACTATACATTGTACCTTTATGGGCAAATTAAAGTCTCTACGTCCAACCTACATCAATTTTTCATCATTATTTAAATCACTTTTTCAACAAAAAATTTAAGGTATAGCTTGATGGATACCTCAAATCAAATACATAATGTTCATAGACCATTTCAGAGCAAGTTACTTTCTTAATGTCCCTCCTAAACCCATTTTCCAACTTGAAGTGATTATATTTTTCACCTAAAACAATCCCTTACAGCTTTTTGGAGACCTATAAACCAAAAGTTCCTTTTCAAAGACAATGTCAAAGCACGTTAAACTAACTATGAGCCACCTGAACCTATTTTCCAACTGTATATTAAAATCGATTTCAAACACAACTATACTTTACAGCTTTTTGGATACCTCAACACCAAGAAATACTTTTCAAAGACCATTTCAGAGCAAGTTACTTTCTTAATGTCCCTCCTAAACCCATTTTCCAACTTG